>NC_091180.1:33030984-33165984 GCF_040958095.1 Procambarus clarkii
TGGATCAAAACAACAGGGGTACGTATCTCTTTCAAGCGATGGAATGGGTAACACTCCACCAACCCGTCCTCGACTCAAGTCCATTCCATCCAGCGGTCGACCCCACAGACGCATTCATAAATTTTACTATGCTGTTCATTCAAAACGGGAATTTTCTCAAGTATAAATTAATATTATAATATATTAGCATATTGTGCATATATAGACATAGGTTAGGTTAGGTGTTTAGGTTCTGTTGGCGATTATTTGTATTTGTAGTACGTGGGTGAAGCATTTATAGCGTTGTGATTCGAACAAAATTCGTCAGTGAAGCACTTGTTCCGGATATGTTCGAACGTCAGCAGTTGTGAGTCGTGTGTAAACCGCTTTTCATTCATAAACAGGGGGTTTGGCGGGTGCATGGAATCACTTTTGGATCTTTGTTTGGAGGACGGGCTGCACTCCTCACATAACTTTTCCAAGCGATGGGATGGGAGTACAAGAGGACACATACTCTACCTTTCCGATGGGATGGGTAGAACAGGACTCATACCTGTAGAAAAGAAAAAGGTTCCTTGTTAGAAATTTAACTTCAGAGATAAACTTTTTGAGCAGAGTTATCAGACATAGTAACTGGTCTGCTCTATTTGCCAGCAGAGCTAACGTTTACATACAATTAATAATGATTCACAGAGTAACCATAGGTTCGAATCCTCACCCACAGCTCCTGTGGATTATACAGGATGATAGAGGAAATAATGTTTCCTAGGCAACAGTTCGCGACACTAACCAGCCAATGGAAACAGCAGGTATCCAGGCTTGGTGTTCCTTTTACATCAGTCTTATCCAAGATGTTGTTGGTGTTTAAGATTCGCTACTTGGAGCAAAATGTTCCAAGTAGCACGGGCTATGGTGAGCCCGTAGTTATACAAGAAGAAAATACAATACACATGAACACCTTTTTCATACTTGTCTTCTTTCTGTGAGGCTTTTCGTAGGATCAATTACCCCGCGGCCCGGTCTCTGGCTAGGCCTGCTTTGTAATGGCTAAGTAAATCAGGCTGTTAGACGCTGCTGTTTGCAGAATGATAAATAGATTTCAGCTCAGTTGCTCTGGCATCCTTCGCAGGTGCTTGTTTTGTTCTCTTTGGAACACTGTGAGAGGTGTTCACAAGGAGAACGTCTTGGGGTGAACATGTTGAACATTCTGTTATGCCTCCTGGTCTCGCAAAGGAATTATTTCCATGGGAAGATTTAAACCCGGAGTAAATTATTGTATTTTTGTCTCGCCTGGGGTCCAGACAGGTTTGAACTTTAAGCAGTTCCATTAAGTTCGATGTTTTATCAAATCCATTTAGGGCAGTAGAGGTTCCCTTGCCGGTTTTCCAGGTCAGCAACTTCGCGCAAGTTAGAGTGGAGATGAACAAATCCACAAGGGCCGTAACGAGGATTCGAACCTGCGTCCGAGAGCATCCTAGACGCTGCCTTAATCGACTGAGCTACGACATGGTAAAAGAGTTGAAACCGAAAAGCTACTGAATTTACTGGATCCTGCAGCCTCTCCGAGACACAAACCAGGGTTTTACACAACTCCCCCATGCACTCGAGCTATGTCAATAGGCCGTTCTCCCTCTTCGCCCATACGAATGGGGTAATTCCTATTCGCCCTTTAACAAAGTAATGATTTTTTTTTAAAGTATTTTTTTTCATAATTACCCCACTAACGTTATTACATTACCTTTTCTTTTTATCATATATTTTATATGCACTTTAAATGTGGTCACTGTTAAGATTTGTTCGTTACCACATTAGAGCAAGAGCTGCAGCTTGTCTGCTGCCCTGAAAATCGTGTTGTTTTCTGTAACTCATTTGAAGATATGGTTTAGATCAGTTAGGAGTGATGCTGAGAGGGATGCTGAGAGGGATGCCTGGGAGTGATACCTGGGAGTGATGCTGGGAGTGATGCTGAGAGGGATGCCTGGGAGTGATGCTGGGAGTGATGCTGAGAGGGATGCTTGGGAGTGATGCTGGGAGTGATGCCTGGGAGTGATGCCTGGGAGTGATGCCTGGGAGTGATGCTGGGAGTGATGCTAGGAGTGATGCTGGGAGTGATGCCTGGGAGTGATGCTGGGAGTGATGCTGGGAGGGATGCCTGGGAGTGATGCTGGGAGGGATGCCTGGGAGTGATGCCTAGGAGTGATGCCTGGGAGTGATGCTGGGAGTGATGCTGGGAGTGATGCTGGGAGTGATGCCTGGGAGTGATGCCTGGGAGTGATGCCTGGGAGTGATGCCTGGGAGTGATGCCTGGGAGTGATACCTGGGAGTGATGCCTGGGAGTGATGCCTGAGAGTGATGCCTGGGAGTGATGCTGGGAGGGATGCCTGGGAGTGATGCCTGGGAGTGATGCTGGGAGGGATGCCTGGGAGTGATGCCTGGGAGTGATGCCTGGGAGTGATGCTGGGAGTGATGCTGGGAGGGATGCCTGGGAGTGATGCCTGGGAGTGATGCCTGGGAGTGATGCTGGGAGTGATGCTGGGAGTGATGCCTGGGAGTGATGCTGGGAGTGATGCTGGGAGTGATGCTGGGAGGGATGCCTGGGAGTGATGCCTGGGAGTGATGCCTGGGAGTGATGCTGGGAGTGATGCTGGGAGTGATGCTGGGAGTGATGCTGGGAGGGATGCCTGGGAGTGATGCCTGGGAGGGATGCCTGGGAGTGATGCTGGGAGTGATGCTGGGAGTGATGCTGGGAGGGATGCTGGGAGTGATGCTGGGAGTGATGCCAGGGAGTGATGCCTGAGAGTGATGCTGGGAGTGATGCCAGGGAGTGATGCCTGGGAGTGATGCTAGGAGTGATGCTGGGAGTGATGCCTGGGAGTGATGCTGGGAGTGATGCCTGGGAGTGATGCCTGGGAGTGATGCCTGGGAGTGATGCCTGGGAGTGATGCCTGGGAGTGATGCTGGGAGTGATGCCTGGGAGTGATGCCTGGGAGTGATGCTGGGAGTGATACCTGGGAGTGATGCTGGGAGTGATGCTGGGAGTGATACCTGGGAGTGATGCTGGGAGTGATGCTGGGAGTGATGCCTGGGAGTGATGCTGGGAGTGATGCTGGGAGTGATGCTGGGAGTGATGCCTGAGAGTGATGCTGGGAGTGATGCCTGGGAGTGATGCTAGGAGTGATGCTGGGAGTGATGCTGGGAGTGATGCCTGGGAGTGATGCCTGGGAGTGATGCTGGGAGTGATGCCTGGGAGTGATGCTGGGAGTGATGCTGGGAGTGATGCCTGGGAGAGATGCCTGGGAGGGATGCTGGGTCCTCTTGCTCTGAAATTTTCACGCAACGTTTCGTTAGCATCCGAGCGGGTTTTAATATACATACTATATAGATGTCACGTCTGTGACGGGAAAAAACATGTTTTTTTAAAACTGCGTTTTTCATGTGTGGGACATGTTCGAAACCTCTTTACCCATTGCCTTGAAATTTTAACACAACGTTGCATTCGAATAGGGGCGTGTTTTTATATACCTACTATATACATGCCTCACCTGTGACAGGAAAAACTTTTTTTTTTTTAAACAGCGCCATCTGTTGGACGTAAGGGCAACACACGCTGTAATCTCCGAAAGTTCTTCACCGATTGCTTTAAAATTTCGACACAACGTTCCATTCGAACACGCGCGTGATTTTATATACCTTCTATATAGCTTCCACACCTGTGACAGGAAAAAAACGTGCTTTTTTTAAAACAGCGCCATCTGTTGCACATAATATCAGCACACGCTTTATTAATTATGTTACGATTCCATTTCAATGTTTCCGATTGCAGAGATAAATTTTTCATACATTTACTAAGCTAAGGTTTGGCGTGTGCATGGAATCACTTATTGGTCGTTGTTTGGAGGACGGGTTGCAATAGTGATTCCATCCACCCGCCAACCCCAGCTCTTTATGAATAAAAAACGGTTTACACACGACTCACAACTGATGAGGTTATCTTGAGATGATTTCGGGCCTTTAGTGTTCCCGCGGCCCGGTCCTCGACCAGGCCTCCACCCCCAGGAAGCAGCGCGTGACAGCTGACTAACACCCAGGTACCTATTTTACTGCTAGGTAACAAGGGCATAGGGTGAAAGAAACTCTGCCCATTGTTTCTCGCCGGCGCCCGGGATCAAACCCGGGACCACAGGCTCACAAGTCAACCCGTCCTCGAATCAAGTCCATTACATCCAGCGGTCGACCCCACAGACGCATTCATAAATTTTAACATGCTGTTCATTCAAAACGGGAATTTTCTCAAGTATAAATTAATATTATAATATATTAGCATATTGTGCATATATAGGCATAGGATAGGTTAGGTTAGGTGTTTAGGTTCTGTTAGCGATTATTTGTATTTGTAGTACGTGGGTGAAGCATTTACAGCGTTGTGATTCGAACAAAATTCGTCAGTGAAACACTTGTTCCGGATATGTTCGAACGTCAGCAGTTGTGAGTCGTGTGTAAACCGCTTTTCATTCATAAACAGGGGGTTTGGCGGGTGGATGGAATCACTTTTGGATCTTTGTTTGGAGGACGGGCTGCGATATAAGCCTAACGTGTATGACTACACTCTGGCTGCCTGGAGCCTGATTCGCGAAGCAGTTACGCAAGCACTTACGAACGTGTACATCTTTCCTCAATCTTTGACGGCTTTGGTTACATTTATTAAACAGTTTACAAGCATGAAAACTTGCCAATCAACTGTTGTTATTGTTATAAACAGCCTCCTGGTGCTTCGGAGCTCATTAACTGTTTAATAATTGTAAACAAAGCCGCCAAAGATTGACAAAAGATATACAGGTTCGTAAATGCTTGCGTAACTGCTTCATGAATCAGGCCCCAGATTCGTAAGTGCTTGCGTAACTGCTTCGTGAATCTGTCCCCAGGTTCGAAAGTGCTTGCGTAACTGCTTCGTGAATCTGGCCCCAGGTTCGAAAGTGCTTGCGTAACTGCTTCGTAAATCTGTCCCCAGGTTCGTAAGTGCTTGCGTAACTGCTTCGTGAATCTGGCCCCAGTCCCGTGACACAATGCATTATTAGTATTTACTATAATATCGGCGGGTTCTAAGTTTTATATATTATTATGTTTGTTTCTCTGAGTCCCTCGACACTACGCCATGTGCCAGTAATTATATGTGGAGACTCCAGTGAATCTTTTAGTAACTTAGTTTCCTCGTGTTTTTTTGTTTGAATTATTTTCATCTGCTTCTGTGGTTTGTACATTATTCATTCCTACCCGTAAAAGAGAAGCGCTCGAGGAGACATGATCACTAGGTACAAAATTCTCATGGGAATTGACAGGGTAGACAAGGATGGATTATTTAACACGGGTGGTACACGCATAAGGGGACACAGGTGGAAGCTGAGTACCCAAATGAGCCACACAAAAATTAGAAAGAGATTTTTCAGTGTCAGAGTAGTTAGTAAATGGAATGCACTAGGAAGTGATGTGGTGGTGGCTGACGCCATACACAGTTTCAAATGTAGATATGATGTAGCTTGAGAAACTCAGAAATCTGTACACCAGTAGATTGACGGTTGAGAGACGGGACCAAAGAGCCAGAGCTCAACCCCCGCAAGTACAACTAGGTGAGAACAACTAGGTAAATGTATTTAAAACTAAATAATACATACACATTTCACTTAATTTCATTAACCTTGGCGTTTGAAATAAATTGTAAACTAACTTTGCTAAATTAAATTTAAAAAAACAACTGTACTCACCTAATTGTACTCACCTAATTGTGCTTGCGGGGGTTGAGCTTTGGCTCTTCGGTCCCGCCTCTCAACTGTCAATCAACTGGTGTACAGATTCCTGAGCCTACTGGGCTCTATCATACCTACATTTGAAACTGTGTATGGAGTCAGCCTCCACCACATCACTTCCTAGTGCATTCCATTTATTAACTACACTGACACTGAAAAAAATCTTTCTAACGTCTCTGTGGCTCATCTGGGTACTAAGTTTCCACCTGTGTCCCCTTGTTCGTGTCCCACCCGTGCTGAAGAGTTTGTCTTTGTCCACCCTGTCAATTCCCCTGAGAATTTTGTAGGTGGTTATCATGTCTCCCCTTACTCTTCTGTTTTCCAGGGATGTGAGGTTCAGCTCCTTTAGCCTTTCCTCGTAGCTCAATCCTCTCAGTTCCGGGACGAGCCTGGTGGCATACCGCTGAATCGTCTCTAACTTTGTCTTGTGTTTAACTAGGTATGGACTCCAGGCTGGAGCTGCATACTCCAGGATTGGTCTTACATAAGTGGTATACAGGGTTCTGAAAGATTCCTTACACAAGTTTCTGAAGGCAGTTCTTATGTTGGCCAGTCTAGCATATGCCGCTGATGATATTCTTTTGATGTGGGCCTCTGGGGACAGGTTCGGTGTGATATCAACCCCCAGATCCTTCTCTCTATTTGATTCTTGCAGGATTTCCCCTCCCAGATGATACCTTGTGTTCAGCCTCCTGCTCCCTTCGCCTAATTTCATCACCTTACACTTTCCAGAGTTGAACTTCAGCAGCCATTTTCTAGACCATTCCTCCAGTTTATCCAGGTCATCCTGTAGTCTCTGTCTATCTTCATCCGTCTTGATTCTTCTCATAATTTTTGCATCATCAGCAAACATCGAGAGGAATGAGTCTATACCCTCTGGAAGATCGTTCACATATATTAGAAACAGGATGGGTCCAAGTACTGAGCCCTGTGGGACTCCGCTGGTGACATCTCGCCACTCTGATGTCTTCCCCCCTCACCGTTACTCGCTGTTTCCTGTTGCTTAAGTACTCCCTTATCCACTGGAGCACCTTCCCTTTTACTCCTGCCTGTTGCTCCAACTTTTTTAACAGCCTTTTATGGGGTACTGTGTCAAAGCCTTTTTGGCAATCCAGGAAAATGCAGTCGGCCCACCCTTCTCTTTCCTGCCTAATTTTCGTTGCCTGGTCATAAAATTCTATTAAACCTGTGAGGCACGATTTACCATCTCTGAACCCATGTTGGTGGTGCTTTACAAAGTTATTTCCCTCCAGATGCTCTACGAGCCTTTTCCTCACGATCTTCTCCAGCACCTTGCATGGTATACAAGTTAAGGAAACTGGCCTGTAATTCAGTGGCTCTTGCCTGTCACCCTTTTTGTATATTGGGACCACGTTAGCTGTCTTCCAACTTTCTGGTAAGTCTCCTGTTTCCAGTGACCTGTTATACACCATAGAGAGTGGCACACTTAGTGCTTCTGCACCTTCCTTTAGTATCCATGGTGAGATTCTATCAGGCCCAACAGCCTTTGTCACATCTAGCTCCAGCAGACACCTTTTGACCTCATCACTGGTGAGGTCAAATTCCTCCAAGGTTGCTTGGTTTGCCGCCTCCTCATTTAGTGCAGGGGCTTCTCCTTGTTCTATTGTGAAGACCTCCTGGAATCTCTTGTTGAGTTCTTCACACACCTCCTTGTCATTCTCGGTGTATCTGTTCTCCCCTTTCCGCAGCTTCATCACTTGTTCCTTCACTGCTGTTTTCCTCCTGATATGGCTGTGGAGCAGCTTTGGTTGGGTCTTGGCTTTACTCGCTATGTCATTTTCAAACTGTCTCTCTGCTTCCCTCCTCACTCTGATGTACTCATTTCTGGCCCTCTGGTATCTCTCCCTGCTCTCTGGTGTTCTGTTATTTCTGTAGTTTCTCCATGTTCTTTTACTCAGTTGTTTCGCTACCTTACATTCCTGGTTGAACCATGGCTTTTTCTGTTGTTTTTCGTTTTTCTCCTTTTGGACGGGGATAAACCTGTCTGCAGCTTCCTGGCACTTTTGGGTGACAATATCCATCATGACCTGCACATTCTTGTCTCTAAGTTCTGTTTCCCATGGTATTCCCCTGAGGAAGTTCCTCATCTCGTCATATTTTCCACTTCGGTAATTCAGTCTTTTCCCCTCTACTCCCATCCTTGGATAGGTTATCCCTACCTCCACCAAGTACTCAAAGGTCAGTACACTGTGGTCACTCATTCCTATGGGGGCTTCAACTTTGACTTCCCTTATTTCTGACTCATTCAGGGTGAATATTAAGTCGAGTCTAGCTGGTTCATCATTGCCTCTCATTCTTGTGGGTTCCTTGACATGCTGGCTCAGAAAATTCCTTGTTGCCACTTCCAAGAGTTTAGCTCGCCACGTATCTGCACCACCATGTGGGTCCCCATTCTCCCAGTCTATCTTTCCATGGTTGAAATCACTCATGATTAAGAGTCTTGAGCCATTCCTGCAGGCAACTGAAGCTGCTCTCTCTATTATATTAATGGTTGCCATGTTGTTCCTATCAAACTCCTGTCTAGGTCTTCTGTCATTTAGGGGAGGGTTGTAAATGACTGTCACTATTATCTTAGGTCCACCCATTGTTATAGTTCCTGTTATGTAATCTCTGAATCCGTCACAGCCCGGAATTTCCATCTCATCAAAACTCCAGTCCTTCCTTATCAGCAGGGCCACTCCTCCACCTCCTCTCCCTTCCCTCTCTTTCCTTACTATATAGTAGTCCTTTGGAAACACAGCATCTGTTATGACTCCTGACAATTTTGTTTCTGTTAGTCCTATTACATCAGGGTTTTCTTCTTGCACCCTTTCTGCCAGTTCACTTGCTTTATTGGTAATCCCATCAATGTTTGAGTACATTACCATGAAGCTCACTTTCTTATATCCAATTTCACCCACACTCCCTACAAGTGTAGGAGGTTGTTCTATGGTCATTGCTACTTGGGTAGGCTCCTCCTCCTGTGAGGTAGTTGCCAGGGGTTCAGGGGGAGGTGGAGTGGGGGGTGGAGGGCTTAGGTCTTCCTCAGGCCTGCTTGGGTCAGGAAGAAGTCCTGGGGGTGAGGGAGCAGGGATTGCTTGGGGAGAGGGCACGCCCTCCTGCGTGCCCTCACTATATATATCACTGTGTGATATATCGTATTCAAAGTCAATGAGAAAGCTATTTAAGAAGGACAAGTAATTAGGGGAAGACGTGGTGCTGCCTACCAGCCTTGACTTACTGTTGATATCTGGCTCTAGTTCGGTAGTTACGAGGTTGTGAAGGAGACCATCATGTTCCTCTGTCATCACCAGTCCACTTCTATTTAACGAACTTTTTTTTTCTTTTTTGTCAAGCAATTTTTTTTTAAGTTTACTTCACTTAAATGAGTCTTGAAAATATAAACAATGGCAGTGATTGGCACTATTCACTTAGAACTATGTCATGCTGGAAGTCAATCATATTAATACTAAAATGAATTTCATTTGTATATGTCCTTAGATATATTTGTGTATATATATACATGTATATATATGTGTGTATATATATATATATATATATATATATATATATATATATATATATATATATATATATATATATATATATATTGGTAGCAGTCTTTCCTGTAGACATATATTATTAAATATGACCGAAAAAGTAAGATTAATAATTCTAACACGAATTTTCTCTATCTTTCTTACATTTCTTTTCACTGTTGATGGTAATTCAAAGATCAATTCTCCAAAATTCATTTTTATTTCTAGTCTGACGCGACACTTGAGCGCGTTTCGTAAAACTTATTACATTTTCAAAGACTTTAGTTTACAAACACATTCAACTGAAACTGAATAGAGCTTACACATCTTCGAGGTTTATATCTACGTTTGGGTGAGGTGGATGAGGTGAAAACGAACTTTCAACAATGGGTATTAAATGGGTATTAAATTCCAACACAAGACAGAACACGAAACAATGGGTATTAAATTCAAACACAAGACAGAACACGAAACAATGGGTATTGAATGGAAGTAATTGTAGAAAACCTATTGGTCCATATTTCTTGATGCTTCTATATTGGAGCGGAGTCTTGAAGTGGGTAGAATATAGTTATGCATTAATTGGCTGTTGATTGCTGGTGTTGACTTCTTGATGTGTAATGCCTCGCAAACGTCAAGCCGCCTGCTATCGCTGTATCTATCGATGATTTCTGTGTTGTTTGCTAAGATTTCTCTGGTGATGGTTTGTTTGTGGGAAGAGATTATATGTTCCTTAATGGAGCCCTGTTGCTTATGCATCGTTAAACGCCTGGAAAGAGATGTTGTTGTCTTGCCTATATACTGGGTTTTTTGAGGCTTACAGAGTAAAATCAGTCAAATACAGGCAATTGGAAGATCAATACACCTTTGTCCCCATAGCGTCTGAGACGCATGGCCCCTGGGGTAAGAGTACCTTGGGATTTCTCAAGGAATTAGGCTCCAGACTCATTGACGTCACCAGATGTCAATGTAGGTTGATGATACTAGTCCTCCCAGTCTCCAATATGCCTGTACGCTGGCCGTACAAAGAACAGCGCCAGCACTCTCATATTCTGTGTCCACCGATCCGTCTGTGAAGATGTGGGTGGCTCCTGCTGCTGCAATGCTATACATTTGCTTCTATTATGCGACTTAGGATTGTTGGATCATAGGCAGCTTTTGTCATTGGGAGACTTTCTATTACTATTTTGAAGGTAGGCTCCTCCCATGGTGGGGAAGAAGTGTGGTTAATCACCTCCTCTATCAAGAATCATGGTTTTTAATTGAAGTATGTTGAGCTTATCTTGAGTTGATTTCGGGGCTTTAGTGTCCCCGCGGCCCAGTTCTCGACCAGGCCTCCACCCCCAGGAAGCAGCCCGTGACAGCTGACTAACTCCCAAGTATCTATTTACTGCTAGGTAACAGGGGCATTACGGTGAAAGAAACTCTCCCCATCGTTTCTCACCGGCGCCCGGGATCGAACCCGGGACCACAGGATCACGTGTATAGCGTGCTGTCCGCTCGGCCGGCCGGCCCCGGTGGAAGTACGTTTAGGACTTTTCCCGTACTGGCAGCCCAAGTGTTTCCGTTGTTTTGGCCAAGACCAACCATCAAGGCCTGTTGTGCTGGGACTTGATCAGGGGAAACAATTATCTTACTGATAATTGTATCTGTCCTTTGTGATATTCTTTCTTGTAGAGAGGCCCAACCCGTCCCCAGTCTTAGAGTTTCTAGCCTGGTCCACATGGGGGCTCCCAGTGCGGCTCTCATAGCATTGTTTTGGGCAACTTCAAACTTTTTCCACTGTTGGTGTGATAGACTTGTGAGTGCAGGTGCGGCATAGTCGATCACTGATCTGACTGCCTGTACATAGTATGTGCGAAGGACTTGCAGATTGGCTCCTCCCGAGAGGGAGGTTAGCGCCCTGAGGATTGCCGTCCGGGCCGCAGTACGCTCTCTTAAGTAAGTGACCTCAGCATTAAAATTCATGTGTGTGTCTAGGATTATTCCTAGGTACTGATAGGTATCCACCCATTCAATTGGTTGACCCTGTACTGTGAGTTGGATGTTGGGCTTCGCTATTTTTATGGGCATGGCCTTTGACTTTGAGGGGTTGAGTTTGATACCAATCTGCTTTACCGATGCAGTCTAATCATTTGGGTGCAAGGCACGCCGCATCCCTTCCCTTTATGATGATGACAAAGTCGTCCGCGTAGTTTAGCAGCCTGCAGTGATGTAGAAGTTTCAACCTCATTATTCTTTCCACAGTTGAAGAGAAGAGGGCTGAGAATGCCTCCTTGCGGTGTACCATTTTCATGTCTCTTGTACTCAGAGACTGTGCCATGAAGTTTTACTCTTGCTTCTCTGTTTGTGAGACAGTTTTTGGTCCAGGAGAGCAGGTTGCCTCTGACCTCTTTGTCGATGAAGCAACAGAGAATAGCTGGGGCGCTAGCCAGTTCAAAGGCTTTCTCGAGGTCCAGGAATATCAGCATTCCTGGTCTGTCATTCAAGTGGGATAACAGAGTTGTAATACATTCCACTGTGCCAACCCCTCTTCTGTAGGCATACATATCATGGTGCAGTTTAGGCATTTTCCACTCCAGTCTGTTGAGTGCCATTCTGTCAGCCGTCTTGGCTGCACAGCTTTGGAGAGAGATGGGCCTGGGATTAGCTGGATCTTTGGGTTTTGGGATCGCCACTATGTCTGCTCTATTCCAAGCAGAAGGTCTAGTTTGAGAAGTCCAGGCTAAATTAATTAACCTTAGGTATGCAGCGTCTCCCTCTGGGCCGAGGTTTCTAATCATTTTATAGGTTATTTTGTCGGCTCCAGGGGATGTATCCTTGGAGTTTTTCTTAGCCCCCGATTGAGGAGCGAAACACCACTCAGAAGAGCGAGGTTGTTGTGGTTGTTTTATATTTAGCTACTCAGAACAAAAAAATCCAGTAGCACGGGATATGGTGAGCCCGTAGGTTTAGGCTCTTTGGAGCCATTATCTGTATCAATAGCTGATACTAGAGATCTGGTGATAGATTGGGGTCTTCGTGGTGGTTTTCACCAGTTATGGCTGTACCACTTATGGAGCTGGTTGGTTACTGTAGACCTCCAGGTCTTCCGGTTTTTTTTTTTTTGCCTGAGACTTTGCCTGAGACGTGCTGTCGTTGGAGTTGGGGTGGCCTCTATGAGGAGGTCTTGAACCGAGGTGTCGTATTTGTGGTGCGGTGGTGGAGCTCCTACTAAGATTTCCTCATCTGAGGAGTCCCTAACCTCCGTAGTTGGTGGTTTTGTCTTTCACCTCACAGTCATAGGCAGGCTCAAGTGTCATGCACTGGTGGTAGAAGCTATTTCAGGAGCGTTGGTGGTGCTGTTAGTATTTGTAGACAGCACGTCTGTTAGCGCGGCTGCTGACATGGTGATGGTAGGAGTGTTGGGAGCTGGAGAGGGAATTACAGTACTTCTGTTTGTGCCGCCCGGGTCTTGGTTGGCTCTGGAGTCTGTGTTGAGATCGACCTCGTGGTCGTCCTGGTGGTAGTCTAGGAGCGAGGGAGACACGGGCATTAAGTAAGGCAAGAGAGAAGTGGAGAGAGGTGATGAAGAGGAAATTCCAAGAGGAAGGAAAGAACAAGGCAAAAGGTACGGATGTGATGGATGTAATAAAGGAGTGTAAGAAAGGGGGATAAGAATGGGTATAAGAATGGGAACGTAAGAATAAGAGGAGAAAGAACAAGAGAAAGTAAGAGAAAAAGGAAGGATAGGCTTATGTTTAGTCACGTTAGTGAGAAAGTTTATAACATTAGAGTCTATACTGTGAAAGGGAAGAGTCAACAGCAACAGAGCCAGGTCTCAGGTTCATGTTGGGTAGGTTGTGTATCAGAGCCGGGACCACAAGACGGCGTCTGTGTAAAGTAGAGGCAATGCTTTTTATCTTTCTTTTTCTTTCTCCTCTTATTCTTACGTTCCCATTCTTATACCCATTATTTATCCCCTTCAAACACCCCTATAATAAACCCATCCCATCTGAACCTTTCGCCTTGTCTTTTCCTTCCTCTTGGAATCTCCTTTTCCTCACCTCTCTCTACCTCTCTCTTGACATACTTAATGCTTGTGCCTCCCTCACTCCACTCACTACATCGACACTTCGTGTCCATGTAGTGAGTGGACAGTAGACAGTCCACGTAGCACTCTACGTGCTACATGGACACTTCGTTCTCAGTAGCTAAATCTAAAACAACAACCTCCTTCCTTCCTGCTAAATATCCCAAAAGGAATCCATAGGAAAATAGCAGTTCGGCTATATAGACTACGTCTAGGTTACAGATGCAACTGGGAGATTCGTGAACCCCGACAGAGAGAGTGCATCTTCTGCCAAACTGTCACAGAAAAGCCACTACTTCACTATCTCCTGGAATGTGAACCAACCAACGACCTTAGAAGAGCTTTAAGAGTCCCTGAATCTTGCAGTAGCTATCCTGAAGCCATCAACACAGCCACTCTTCTGGTAATGAAAAGTGTCCAGCAGCGGGAGACCCTCATAAATACTGTGAATCAGTATCCTCCCCCGCGATATATCCTTTCCTTTCGACAGTATATCCTTTCTCGACAAGAGATCGCATTCAATCCAAAAACTTCTACCACTTACGGGCTATTCATGCCCGTGCCAGCGCTTGGCTGGAAAACATCACCTATGACTGAACATGACAACGGGAGATGAAGAGAAGCCATTACGACTATATGGCACTGGGAAGGGGTCAGGATAAGGATTTAGGATTGGACGGGGGAAAGGAATGGTGCCCAACCACTTACGGAAGGTCGGGGATTGAGCGCCGACCTGCATAGAGCGAGACCGTCGTTCTATACCGTCCTGCTCAAGTGGTTGGGTTGTTCATCCCGGTTCAGGGTAACAGAGGAAGAACAGAGGAAGATTCACCTGGGCATGGCTGAACAAACAGTGCCGGGAACCAAGGAACAGGGACAATGAAACATTGAACAAATACTGAACACGAGAAATGACCAATAAGTAAAATGGACAAAATACATTATAATCATTTACAAAGAAGGAACTATTTACAAAGCGACGTAGCTACCAAAGCCAAGGCATAAGCTACGGTATTCCATAGCGACAATAGGCTCAAACTGAACAACACGTCATCAGGGGCCAGATTGACGAAGCAGTTACGCAAGCACTTACGAACCTGGGGCCAGATTCACGAAGCAGTTACGCAAGCACTTACGAACCTTGGGCCAGATTCACGAAGCAGTTACGCAAGCACTTACGAACCTGGGGCCAGATTCACGAAGCAGTTACGCAAGCACTTTCGGACCTGTCCATCTTTCCTCAATCTTTGACGACTTTGGTTACATTTATTAAACAGTTTACAAGCATGAAAACTTGCCAATCAACTGTTGTTATTGTTATAAACAGCCTCCTGGTGATTCGGAGCTCATTAACTGTTCAATAATTGTAGACAAAGCCGCCAAAGATTGAGAAAAGATATACAGGTTCATAAATGCTTGCGTAACTGCTTCGTAAATCTGGCCCCCAGATTATCCTATTATGTACTTAAGGGACAAAAAAATGTTTTTCAATTGTAGTGAAGAGTGCGCCATGGCCGCCTCCAGGCCTGAGGGAGGGAGGAGTGGTGCTGCTATCAAACGGAGACCATTATGTGACCTTCAACTCCGTCAGTGACTGATAAACAGGTCCATGACTTACATACATCTGTTTGTAAGACTGGGGAACTGTAAGTAAGGCAGCGTCTGGGATCCTCTCGGACGCAGGTTCGAACCCTCATCACGGCCCCTTGTGGATTTGTTCATAAGTCCACGACTTGTTTATTGATTAATAATGGATGGCGGCCATCTTCTCTACTATTAGCAATACTGAATGGCTTGTGGGTGGCCACTGCTGCTCTCAACTAATACGTCACATTTCAAACGTTATTGTCCCCCAAGGTAAATGACAGCCTGGTTGATCAGTCCAGCAACCAGGAGGCCTGGTCAACGACCGGGCCGCGGGGACACTAAGCCCCGGAAGCACCTCAAGGTAAGGTATAAATTACAAAGAACTATAAAAAAAAATGGTAGCAGCTGGCAAATATCCCCGTTTTCTATGCATCAGTTGGTGAGGTTAAATGGGTTGCTTGGAGTCGTAAGTTTCTGGTCCGGTTAGAACGTTGTATTTTGTACGTTGAAGAACGAAAAGTGAAGAGAACTGGCTGGGAAAGAGGAGATATGGATAGAAAAGAAGAAATCCTCTCTCGTCTTAATACTCGAAATGGCATGGAGCTTTCCGCTGATCATTCTCTCTCTCCCTGCTCTCCACTCTCTCTCCTCTCTCCAGGATAGTGGATACAATAAGCTTCTATTACTACTAATAACATTCTGGAGATACAATCCTCCAAAATACAATTTGTAGTTTGTCGTGGAGTGGTCAGTGTTGGACTTGTAGAGCACCCATGTGTCGTGGAGTGGTCAGTGTTGGACTTGTAGAGCACCCATGTGTCGTGGAGTGGTCAGTGTTGGACTTGTAGAGCACCCATGTGTCGTGGAGTGGTCAGTGTTGGACTTGTAGAGCACCCATGTGTCGTGGAGTGGTCAGTGTTGGACTTGTAGAGCACCCATGTGTCGTGGAGTGGTCAGTGTTGGACTTGTAGAGCGCCCATGTGTCGTGGAGTGGTCAGTGTTGGACTTGTAGAGCACCCATGTGTCGTGGAGTGGTCAGTGTTGGACTTGTAGAGCACCCATGTGTCGTGGAGTGGTCAGTGTTGGACTTGTAGAGCACCCATGTGTCGTGGAGTGGTCAGTGTTGGACTTGTAGAGCACCCATGTGTCGTGGAGTGGTCAGTGTTGGACTTGTAGAGCGCCCATGTGTCGTGGAGTGGTCAGTGTTGGACTTGTAGAGCGCCCATGTGTCGTGGAGTGGTCAGTGTTGGACTTGTAGAGCGCCCATGTGTCGTGGAGTGGTCAGTGTTGGACTTGTAGAGCACCCATGTGTCGTGGAGTGGTCAGTGTTGGACTTGTAGAGCACCCATGTGTCGTGGAGTGGTCAGTGTTGGACTTGTAGAGCACCCATGTGTCGTGGAGTGGTCAGTGTTGGACTTGTAGAGCACCCATGTGTCGTGGAGTGGTCAGTGTTGGACTTGTAGAGCACCCATGTGTCGTGGAGTGGTCAGTGTTGGAATTGTAGAGCACCCATGTGTCGTGGAGTGGTCAGTGTTGGACTTATAGAGCACCCATGTGTCGTGGAGTGGTCAGTGTTGGACTTGTAGAGCACCCATGTGTCGTGGAGTGGTCAGTGTTGGACTTGTAGGGCGCCCATGTGTCGTGGAGTGGTCAGTGTTGGACTTGTAGGGCGCCCATGTGTCGTGGAGTGGTCAGTGTTGGACTTGTAGAGCACCCATGTGTCGTGGAGTGGTCAGTGTTGGACTTGTAGGGCGCCCATGTGTCGTGGAGTGGTCAGTGTTGGACTTGTAGAGCGCCCATGTGTCGTGGAGTGGTCAGTGTTGGACTTGTAGAGCGCCCATGTGTCGTGGAGTTGTCAGTGTTGGACTTGTAGAGCGCCCATGTGTCGTGGAGAGTAGTAGGGAAGGCGCCTCACAGGTACCTTTTTTTCTGGGAGAAAAAAGGTACCTGTGCGCCCCAAGGGTTTCAGGTAAATTTAGAATATCCCCTGTGCGCCCCAAGGGTTTCAGGTAAATTTAGAATATCCCCTGTGCGCCCCAAGGGTTTCAGGTCCAAAGGGAAAAAAAGTGCCTGTGCGCCCCAAGGGTTTCAGGTCCAAAGGGAAAAAAGGTACCTGTGCGCCCCAAGGGTTTCAGGTCCAAAGGGAAAAAAGGTACCTGTGCGCCCCAAGGGTTTTCAGGCGAATTTGGGGAGTCACAGATTTAGAATTAGGGAATTCTTATAATGAAAAATAATGTCATACGAGTTTGCTAAAGTTCTTATAAGAAAAATAATTTCCGAGACTTAGAAGTTTGTTAAAGCCTTATGGGAGAAATTCAAATAACATGTGTAGCACTTTAGGGCTTCCAGGAGAACTCTACGGACATATTTTACATGTTTTCAACTTACAAAATCGTCTATGTAAGCCTTAGTTATTCATATAAATTTAGAAAAGCACCTGTGTAAGTCATTGTTTTCAGGGTTTCGTACATCACACCCCCCTCCCTCTCCCCCTTACCTCGCAATCTGTCGCATCACCTTTATTTACTTTGCGCCCAGCCAGTCAGTCGGCTCTTAATCTTATCTTATCTTATCCATAATATCTGGACCGTCCCTCCTCTCTCTCTCTCTCTCTCTCCTTTCATTCAGTTCAACTATTTTCCAACATCGTATGTTTGCTCCTTTTCATTAAGCAAGTCAGTATGTTTGCTCCTTTTCATTAAGCAAGTCAGTTTTACACAAATAAATCATGTTAGTAAGCAAGTTCTAGCTCACGTTCCCCACCTTAGTCCCCTGTCGTATAATGAATACTATCATTCCAATCCCTCTAAAATTTAAAAATAATCATATTTCAAATGTAGTTCAATACAGTAATTTAGTTACCAAGCTCCAGCTCTTGTCCTCCGCCTTAGCTCTCTCTCGTATCTTCGTTAGTATCAGTCCAATTTCCCTGAAATTTCTACCCTCTGTATTTCAGACATAGTTTAGTAAATGCAAACAATTATCAAACTCTAGCTCTTGTCCCCAGCTTAGTTCATTTGTACAAAATCATTAGTAACAGTCCAAATTCCCTGAGATTTTTAGCCTCTGTATTTCAGACACCATAAATAAGATCAAAACAGTTACCAAGCTCCAGCTCTTGTCCTCCGCCTTAGTTCTCTTTCATATCTTTGTAAATAAACCACCAATTCCCCTGAAATTTCTACCCTCTGTATTTCAGACACCGTAAATAAAATCAAGTCAGTTATCGAGCTCCAGCTCTCGTCCCCGCCTTAATTCTCTTTCGTATCTTTGTAAATAACCCATCAATTTCCCTAAAATTAAAAGCAGACATACTTCAAAGTTAGTAAATAAGATCAAGTCAGTTACTGAGCTCCAGCTCTCGTCCCCCGCCCTCTTCCACCCTCAAGTCTTTAACCCATCAATTTCCCCGAAATTTTTACCCTCTGTATTTCAGACTTAGTAAATATGATGAAAACAATTATAAAACTCTAGCTCTTGTCCTCTGTCCAAGTTCACTCCTGTAAATTCATTCATTACTATCAATCCAAATCCCCCTGAGATTTAAACACCCAACTACATTTTCAGACATAGTAAATAAAAACCAGTTCAGTTATCAAGTTTCAACTCATGTGCCCCAGCTTAGTTCATTTTGTACAAGTTCTTTATTTCCAACTAAATCATCCTAAGATTTAAGATCACCTTATTTTCTAACGTAGTAAAATTAATCAGGACATTAGCAAAGCTCCATTCCCTCAGCCATAGATCATCAGACATAAATATATTCGATCAAGTCCGTCTCCAACCTATCTGTTTATCAGAGTAATTACTTTACCCTTCTCATCCCCAACATATCAATCCCCAACGTATCAAAACCTTCAATAATCTTACTGTATTTGCATATTTTCTCTATATTCAGCTGTGTTCTTCACATTTTGTCCATGTTTTCTGTGTTCACTCCATGTTCTTCAAATGTTCACAGTCCCATTCAGTTCATATTTTCACAAGTATCTCCATTTTTTTCTGTAATCTTTCTCTTAGTCTCATTACTTTCTCTACAAATTCTAGTCATATTTTCTATGTTTTCATGTTCATCACATGTTCTCTTTACAACTTTTATACTCAATATTCATGCTAACTTCCATATTTTGTGTTCTTTGTCAATATTCATGTTCCTCTACAAGTTCATGTTCCTCACAAGATCACTTCGTTTTTCACCTTCACTTACATGTTTTCTACATTCTTTGTCATATTCTCCATGTTCTTCACAAGTCCATTGTTCATTCTTTGTATTCCCTATTCTCCTTATCATGTTTTCATGTTCTCTGTAAGTTCTTATTCCCAGCATGTTCACTGTATTCATCAACTTTTCTTACATGTGTTCTTTGCCATGTTCCCCATATGTTCTCTGGGTTTTTCCCCTTACATGTTATCTAACGTTCCTTAACTAAAAAAATCTTTCGCCAATCAACTAAAACATAGTCACTTTCGTCATTTCTCAACTAAACTTATTATCCAGTCAACTAAAAATAGTCAGAAATAGCCTCGTTCAACACTGTTCTTAACTAAAACAACCTTTCTCTTAGCTAAAAATTGTCAAAGGAAACTTCTTTCAGCACTTTCTTAACAGTCGCTATGTTTCATCAAGAAAAAATTGTCAAAGGAAACTTTCCAAAACTGTTCATAACTAGCTTTTATCCATCGTCAATCAACTAAAAATAATAACTTTAATCATTTCTTAACTAAACTTATTCCCCAGTCATCAGAAAATAACCGTGTTCTTCATGTTTCATTGTCATTTCTTAACTAAACATATTCCCCATTCATCAGAAAAATAACCGTGTTCATCATGTTTCATTGTCATTTCTTAACTAAAATTATCTGCCAATCATCAGAAAAAGTCATGTTCATCATGTTTAAGCTTTTGCTCAACTAAAAGTATTCATCGATCAACTAAAAATAGTTACTTCATCATGTTTCCTTGTCATTTCTTAACTGAAATATCACTTCTCTCATCTGAAAATAGTCAGGATTAACCTCATTCAACACCGTTCTTAACTAAAACAGCCTTTCGCTTAGCTAAAAATTGTCAAAGGAATCTTTCAGCACTGTTCATAACTAACTTTATCCATCGTCAAGTAAGAAAATATAGTCAAAGATATCTATCATCGTCGTTCTTAACTGACATTTATACTTTGTGGAGCACTAAAATAGTCAAATGTAACTTTTTCAACACTTTCGTAACTAAAATTATATGTCGCTAAGTAAGAAAAATAGTCAAAGGTGCTCTCCGTTTCACCAAAGTTACTCTTCGAGAAATCAAAGACCCTCTTCAATACATCAAGGACTTACTCAAAGACACCAAAGTTACACTCTAAGACATTCTTTGAGACATCAAAGACATCCTTTAAGACATCAAAGACATCCTTTAAGACATCAAAGACATTCTCTAAGCCCTCAAAGTTATTCTCAGCACAATCAAAAGTTATTCCGAGACAACAAAAGTTATTCTCAGAACAATCAAAAGTTATTCCAAGACAACAAAAGTCATTCTCAGAGCTATCAAAATTATTCTCGGAGTCATCAAAAGGTATTCTCTAACTCACTTTGGTCATTAAAGTTAATTTCTATGTTATAAAAGTTTGTCTCAGAGACATCTAAAGTTAATCTTAGAGTTATCAAATGTAATCTCTAACTCTCTTTTGTTCATCAAAGTTGATCTCAGAGTTAGCAAAGGTAATCTCTAACTCACTCTCGTTCATCAAAGTTGTTTCAAAGACATCAAAGTTATTCAAAGAGCTAACAAAAGTTATTCTCAGAGTCACCTTCGTTCTTCAGAGAAACTTTCCAAAACATCTTTATTCATCAAAGTTATTCTCAGAGGCATAAAAGTCATTCTCAGAGCTATCAAACTTGTTCTCAAAGTCATCAAACTTATTCACAGAGTCATCAAAGTTAATCTAAGACATCATTTTTCATCAAAGATATTCTCTCTAAACCATCAATGTTCTTCTCTAAATCATAAAAGTTAATCTTAACTCACCTTCGTTCATTAGAGAAACTTTCCAATCCATATTCGTTGACCAGAGTTATTCTCAGAGTCATCAAAGCGATCTCTAATTCATCTTCGTTCTCCAAAGTTGTTCTCTAAGACACCTTCATTCATCAAAGAAACTCTCCTTCTTCCATCATGTTATTCTTTAAAGACATCTTCAGTCATAAAATTTTCTCTCCAAAATGTAACTAGTTCAGCTTTTCATATCAAACTTACACTTCTGTTAAATATATTTTCTTAGACATTTTACCTTTTAAACTGTTCTTTGAACTACACTGTTCAAACCTACGTAACCTATCCTCTCCACCCAATGTTACTTAGTTAACGTAACGTTCCTAAACCTAGCTTTACCTATCCTAACATACCTTACCTTACCTTCCCTATCTTACCTAACTTTACCTATCCTAGCATAACTTATCTTACCTTCCCTAACTTAACCTATCCTAACTTAACTTGCCTTTCATAACCTAACTTTACCTATCCTAACATAACTTACCTTACCTTCCCTATCTTACCTAACTTATTCTGCTTAACATAACTTACCTTACCTTCCCTAACTTAACCTATCCTAACTTAACTTGCCTTTCATAACCTAACTTTACCTATCCTAACATAACTTACCTTACCTTCCCTATCTTACCTAACTTTACCTATCCTAACATAACTTACCTTCCCTAACTTAACCTAACTTTACCTATCCTAACTTAACTTACCTAACTTATTCTGCTTAACATAACTTACCTTACCTTCCCTATCTTACATAACTTTACCTATCCTAACTTAACTTACCTAACTTATTCTGCTTAACATAACTTACCTTACCTTCCCTATCTTACCTAACTTTACCTATCCTATCCTAACCTAACTTGTCTTACCTAACTTAATCTTACTTTCCCAAACTGATGTATCCTAACTTATCTAGTCCAACCAGACATGATCTAACTTATGTATTCCTTCTTGTCTTTGTGTTTCGTCAATCATTGTCTCATATTCATTTACTCATTTCATTAGTTAATTTCTCAAATGGTCACTTATGCATTTCAAGTGCTATTTGTTAGAGATTGGATATTTAAGCATTTCAAAGAATTTTTGTTATATATGGGCATTTACTCATTTCATTAGTTAATTTCTCAAATGGGCACTTATGCATTTCAAGTGCTATTTTGTTAGAGATTGGATATTTAAGCATTTCAAAGAATTATAATTTCTCAAATGGACGTTTTTGCATTTCAAGTGCTATTTGTTAGAGATTGGATATTTAAGCATTTCAAAGAATTTTTGTTATATATGGGCATTTACTCATTTCAAGGGATAATTTCTCAAATGGACGTTTTTGCATTTCAAGTGTTATTTGTTTAAGATTGGGTATTTAACCATTTCAAAGGATTTTTGTTATATATGGGAACTTACTCGTTTCAAGGGCTAATTTCTCAAATGATCATTTTTGCAGATCAAGGGTTATTTGTTAAAGTTCATCAAGTTGCCCATAAGTTATATTTATTATGTTTGTTATCATATGTTCTTATTCCCCAACCCCTTAACCTAACCTCTTGTAATCTTAGTGTATTTAGTAGGTTCTATCTTATGTTCTTATTCCCCAACCCTTTAACCTAACCTTTCAGATGTAGTTTATTGTGTTTTTGACATATTTGTTGAATATATTATCCTTTTCATAACCTTTCAGATGTAGTTTTGTTTCTTCTTTTTGTATATTTTTCCCCAAACCTTCTTTCCTTCTTTACTTTGTTTTCACATATAAGTTCATTCTTTATCATAGTAATAATAAAAATTACAATAGTAAAGAATCAGATCTACTAAGACTTGAAATTGAGAAACAAGAGCTCAAGGGAGTGAGAGCATGAAAGAAGAGCAAGGAGTAAGAGAGAGGGGGCGGAAGAGAATGGGACCAAAGAAGAGAGAATGAGAGAGTGGGCATTGGAGCACTAAGACTTGAATTGAGAAAAAGAAAAACTAAGTGAATGAGAATGAGGGTGTGAGAATGGGAGCAATAAGACTTGAATTTGAGAAACAAGAGAGCATTTGAGCAAATGAGGGAGAGAGAGGGGGAGGAAGAGAGAGAATAAGGGAGAGAGATAGAAAAGGAGGGTTAGAAGGAGTAGGAGAATCAAAGTAAAGAAGGAAAGATGGTTTGGGTAAAATATACAAAAAGAAGAAACAAAACTACATCTGAAAGGTTAGGAAAAGGATAATATATTCAACAAACTACATCTGAAAGGTTATGAAAAGGATAATATATTCAACAAATATGTCAAAAACACAATAAACTACATCTGAAAGGTTAGGTTAAAGGGTTGGGGAATAAGAACATAAGATAGAACCTACTAAATACACTAAGATTACAAGAGGTTAGGTTAAGGGGTTGGGGAATAAGAACATATGATAACAAACATAATAAATATAACTTATGGGCAACTTGATGAACTTTAACAAATAACCCTTGATCTGCAAAAATGATCATTTGAGAAATTAGCCCTTGAAACGAGTAAGTTCCCATATATAACAAAAATCCTTTGAAATGGTTAAATACCCAATCTTAAACAAATAACACTTGAAATGCAAAAACGTCCATTTGAGAAATTATCCCTTGAAATGAGTAAATGCCCATATATAACAAAAATTCTTTGAAATGCTTAAATATCCAATCTCTAACAAATAGCACTTGAAATGCAAAAACGTCCATTTGAGAAATTATAATTCTTTGAAATGCTTAAATATCCAATCTCTAACAAAATAGCACTTGAAATGCATAAGTGCCCATTTGAGAAATTAACTAATGAAATGAGTAAATGCCCATATATAACAAAAATTCTTTGAAATGCTTAAATATCCAATCTCTAACAAATAGCACTTGAAATGCATAAGTGACCATTTGAGAAATTAACTAATGAAATGAGTAAATGAATATGAGACAATGATTGACGAAACACAAAGACAAGAAGGAATACATAAGTTAGATCATGTCTGGTTGGACTAGATAAGTTAGGATACATCAGTTTGGGAAAGTAAGATTAAGTTAGGTAAGACAAGTTAGGTTAGGATAGGATAGGTAAAGTTAGGTAAGATAGGGAAGGTAAGGTAAGTTATGTTAAGCAGAATAAGTTAGGTAAGTTAAGTTAGGATAGGTAAAGTTATGTAAGATAGGGAAGGTAAGGTAAGTTATGTTAAGCAGAATAAGTTAGGTAAGTTAAGTTAGGATAGGTAAAGTTAGGTTAAGTTAGGGAAGGTAAGTTATGTTAGGATAGGTAAAGTTAGGTAAGATAGGGAAGGTAAGGTAAGTTATGTTAGGATAGGTAAAGTTAGGTTATGAAAGGCAAGTTAAGTTAGGATAGGTTAAGTTAGGGAAGGTAAGGTAAGTTATGTTAAGCAGAATAAGTTAGGTAAGATAGGGAAGGTAAGGTAAGTTATGTTAGGATAGGTAAAGTTAGGTTATGAAAGGCAAGTTAAGTTAGGATAGGTTAAGTTAGGGAAGGTAAGATAAGTTATGCTAGGATAGGTAAAGTTAGGTAAGATAGGGAAGGTAAGGTAAGGTATGTTAGGATAGGTAAAGCTAGGTTTAGGAACGTTACGTTAACTAAGTAACATTGGGTGGAGAGGATAGGTTACGTAGGTTTGAACAGTGTAGTTCAAAGAACAGTTTAAAAGGTAAAATGTCTAAGAAAATATATTTAACAGAAGTGTAAGTTTGATATGAAAAGCTGAACTAGTTACATTTTGGAGAGAAAATTTTATGACTGAAGATGTCTTTAAAGAATAACATGATGGAAGAAGGAGAGTTTCTTTGATGAATGAAGGTGTCTTAGAGAACAACTTTGGAGAACGAAGATGAATTAGAGATCGCTTTGATGACTCTGAGAATAACTCTGGTCAACGAATATGGATTGGAAAGTTTCTCTAATGAACGAAGGTGAGTTAAGATTAACTTTTATGATTTAGAGAAGAACATTGATGGTTTAGAGAGAATATCTTTGATGAAAAATGATGTCTTAGATTAACTTTGATGACTCTGTGAATAAGTTTGATGACTTTGAGAACAAGTTTGATAGCTCTGAGAATGACTTTTATGCCTCTGAGAATAACTTTGATGAATAAAGATGTTTTGGAAAGTTTCTCTGAAGAACGAAGGTGACTCTGAGAATAACTTTTGTTAGCTCTTTGAATAACTTTGATGTCTTTGAAACAACTTTGATGAACGAGAGTGAGTTAGAGATTACCTTTGCTAACTCTGAGATCAACTTTGATGAACAAAAGAGAGTTAGAGATTACATTTGATAACTCTAAGATTAACTTTAGATGTCTCTGAGACAAACTTTTATAACATAGAAATTAACTTTAATGACCAAAGTGAGTTAGAGAATACCTTTTGATGACTCCGAGAATAATTTTGATAGCTCTGAGAATGACTTTTGTTGTCTTGGAATAACTTTTGATTGTTCTGAGAATAACTTTTGTTGTCTCGGAATAACTTTTGATTGTGCTGAGAATAACTTTGAGGGCTTAGAGAATGTCTTTGATGTCTTAAAGGATGTCTTTGATGTCTTAAAGGATGTCTTTGATGTCTCAAAGAATGTCTTAGAGTGTAACTTTGGTGTCTTTGAGTAAGTCCTTGATGTATTGAAGAGGGTCTTTGATTTCTCGAAGAGTAACTTTGGTGAAACGGAGAGCACCTTTGACTATTTTTCTTACTTAGCGACATATAATTTTAGTTACGAAAGTGTTGAAAAAGTTACATTTGACTATTTTAGTGCTCCACAAAGTATAAATGTCAGTTAAGAACGACGATGATAGATATCTTTGACTATATTTTCTTACTTGACGATGGATAAAGTTAGTTATGAACAGTGCTGAAAGATTCCTTTGACAATTTTTAGCTAAGCGAAAGGCTGTTTTAGTTAAGAACGGTGTTGAATGAGGTTAATCCTGACTATTTTCAGATGAGAGAAGTGATATTTCAGTTAAGAAATGACAAGGAAACATGATGAAGTAACTATTTTTAGTTGATCGATGAATACTTTTAGTTGAGCAAAAGCTTAAACATGATGAACATGACTTTTTCTGATGATTGGCAGATAATTTTAGTTAAGAAATGACAATGAAACATGATGAACACGGTTATTTTTCTGATGAATGGGGAATATGTTTAGTTAAGAAATGACAATGAAACATGAAGAACACGGTTATTTTCTGATGACTGGGGAATAAGTTTAGTTAAGAAATGATTAAAGTTATTATTTTTAGTTGATTGACGATGGATAAAAGCTAGTTATGAACAGTTTTGGAAAGTTTCCTTTGACAATTTTTTCTTGATGAAACATAGCGACTGTTAAGAAAGTGCTGAAAGAAGTTTCCTTTGACAATTTTTAGCTAAGAGAAAGGTTGTTTTAGTTAAGAACAGTGTTGAACGAGGCTATTTCTGACTATTTTTAGTTGACTGGATAATAAGTTTAGTTGAGAAATGACGAAAGTGACTATGTTTTAGTTGATTGGCGAAAGATTTTTTTAGTTAAGGAACGTTAGATAACATGTAAGGGGAAAAACCCAGAGAACATATGGGGAACATGGCAAAGAACACATGTAAGAAAAGTTGATGAATACAGTGAACATGCTGGGAATAAGAACTTACAGAGAACATGAAAACATGATAAGGAGAATAGGGAATACAAAGAATGAACAATGGACTTGTGAAGAACATGGAGAATATGACAAAGAATGTAGAAAACATGTAAGTGAAGGTGAAAAACGAAGTGATCTTGTGAGGAACATGAACTTGTAGAGGAACATGAATATTGACAAAGAACACAAAATATGGAAGTTAGCATGAATATTGAGTATAAAAGTTGTAAAGAGAACATGTGATGAACATGAAAACATAGAAAATATGACTAGAATTTGTAGAGAAAGTAATGAGACTAAGAGAAAGATTACAGAAAAAAATGGAGATACTTGTGAAAATATGAACTGAATGGGACTGTGAACATTTGAAGAACATGGAGTGAACACAGAAAACATGGACAAAATGTGAAGAACACAGCTGAATATAGAGAAAATATGCAAATACAGTAAGATTATTGAAGGTTTTGATACGTTGGGGATTGATATGTTGGGGATGAGAAGGGTAAAGTAATTACTCTGATAAACAGATAGGTTGGAGACGGACTTGATCGAATATATTTATGTCTGATGATCTATGGCTGAGGGAATGGAGCTTTGCTAATGTCCTGATTAATTTTACTACGTTAGAAAATAAGGTGATCTTAAATCTTAGGATGATTTAGTTGGAAATAAAGAACTTGTACAAAATGAACTAAGCTGGGGCACATGAGTTGAAACTTGATAACTGAACTGGTTTTTATTTACTATGTCTGAAAATGTAGTTGGGTGTTTAAATCTCAGGGGGATTTGGATTGATAGTAATGAATGAATTTACAGGAGTGAACTTGGACAGAGGACAAGAGCTAGAGTTTTATAATTGTTTTCATCATATTTACTAAGTCTGAAATACAGAGGGTAAAAATTTCGGGGAAATTGATGGGTTAAAGACTTGAGGGTGGAAGAGGGCGGGGGACGAGAGCTGGAGCTCAGTAACTGACTTGATCTTATTTACTAACTTTGAAGTATGTCTGCTTTTAATTTTAGGGAAATTGATGGGTTATTTACAAAGATACGAAAGAGAATTAAGGCGGGGACGAGAGCTGGAGCTCGATAACTGACTTGATTTTATTTACGGTGTCTGAAATACAGAGGGTAGAAATTTCAGGGGAATTGGTGGTTTATTTACAAAGATATGAAAGAGAACTAAGGCGGAGGACAAGAGCTGGAGCTTGGTAACTGTTTTGATCTTATTTATGGTGTCTGAAATACAGAGGCTAAAAATCTCAGGGAATTTGGACTGTTACTAATGATTTTGTACAAATGAACTAAGCTGGGGACAAGAGCTAGAGTTTGATAATTGTTTGCATTTACTAAACTATGTCTGAAATACAGAGGGTAGAAATTTCAGGGAAATTGGACTGATACTAACGAAGATACGAGAGAGAGCTAAGGCGGAGGACAAGAGCTGGAGCTTGGTAACTAAATTACTGTATTGAACTACATTTGAAATATGATTATTTTTAAATTTTAGAGGGATTGGAATGATAGTATTCATTATACGACAGGGGACTAAGGTGGGGAACGTGAGCTAGAACTTGCTTACTAACATGATTTATTTGTGTAAAACTGACTTGCTTAATGAAAAGGAGCAAACATACTGACTTGCTTAATGAAAAGGAGCAAACATACGATGTTGGAAAATAGTTGAACTGAATGAAAGGAGAGAGAGAGAGAGAGAGAGGAGGGACGGTCCAGATATTATGGATAAGATAAGATAAGATTAAGAGCCGACTGACTGGCTGGGCGCAAAGTAAATAAAGGTGATGCGACAGATTGCGAGGTAAGGGGGAGAGGGAGGGGGGTGTGATGTACGAAACCCTGAAAACAATGACTTACACAGGTGCTTTTCTAAATTTATATGAATAACTAAGGCTTACATAGACGATTTTGTAAGTTGAAAACATGTAAAATATGTCCGTAGAGTTCTCCTGGAAGCCCTAAAGTGCTACACATGTTATTTGAATTTCTCCCATAAGGCTTTAACAAACTTCTAAGTCTCGGAAATTATTTTTCTTATAAGAACTTTAGCAAACTCGTATGACATTATTTTTCATTATAAGAATTCCCTAATTCTAAATCTGTGACTCCCCAAATTCGCCTGAAAACCCTTGGGGCGCACAGGTACCTTTTTTCCCTTTGGACCTGAAACCCTTGGGGCGCACAGGTACCTTTTTTCCCTTTGGACCTGAAACCCTTGGGGCGCACAGGCACTTTTTTTCCCTTTGGACCTGAAACCCTTGGGGCGCACAGGGGATATTCTAAATTTACCTGAAACCCTTGGGGCGCACAGGGGATATTCTAAATTTACCTGAAACCCTTGGGGCGCACAGGTACCTTTTTTCTCCCAGAAAAAAAGGTACCTGTGAGGCGCCTTCCCTACTACTGTGGAGTGGTCAGTGTTGGACTTGTAGAGCGCCCATGTGTCGTGGAGTGGTCAGTGTTGGACTTGTAGGGCGCCCAAGTGTCGTGGAGTGGTCAGTGTTGGACTTGTAGAGCGCCCATGTGTCGTGGAGTGGTCAGTGTTGGACTTGTAGAGCGCCCATGTGTCGTGGAGTGGTCAGTGTTGGACTTGTAGAGCGCCCATGTGTCGTGGAGTGGTCAGTGTTGGACTTGTAGAGCACCCATGTGTCGTGGAGTGGTCAGTGTTGGACTTGTAGGGCGCCCATGTGTCGTGGAGTGGTCAGTGTTGGACTTGTAGAGCGCCTATGTGTCGTGGAGTGGTCAGTGTTGGACTTGTAGAGAGCCCATGTGTCGTGGAGTGGTCAGTGTTGGACTTGTAGGGCGCCCATGTGTCGTGGAGTGGTCAGTGTTGGACTTGTAGAGCGCCCATGTGTCGTGGAGTGGTCAGTGTTGGACTTGAAGGGCGCCCATGTGTCGTGGAGTGGTCAGTGTTGGACTTGTAGAGCGCCCATGTGTCGTGGAGTGGTCAGTGTTGGACTTGTAGGGCGCCCATGTGTCGTGGAGTGGTCAGTGTTGGACTTGTAGGGCGCCCATGTGTCGTGGAGTTGCTGCATCGTTAAGAGGCAGTTAACAAGGTCAATGTGAGGTCATCCCAAGTCGTCCAGTCATCTCAAGTCATCTTGCATGACGGGTTGTGATGAGTCGAGGCATCTTAGTTAGTGTGCCATTGGTTGATAGGCAGGAGTGGAGAGCTTAGACAAAGGGATCCATGACCCCTTAGAAGCAATGTGTCCAGTAAGTGTCATTCTGAGTCCAGAGACACACAATAGGATGTGTTCTCAAGTTAACTTAGGCAAGTGATCCCTTCAGGAACTCTGAGAAACTTACTCACGTCTTCACAGTCAAGTTCACTGCCCAGTGCCTATCAGAATGGCGCAGCGAGCATGCCATGAAAGATTTGTTTAAGTGTGAAACTTAATGTGTAGAGATTGTGTGGTGATGAGCCATTGTGATGGTGCTAGAAGTAATGGAATTTGTCAGCCTGGGATTTGTAAATTATCTGTGTGTTCATGAGTCAGTGGAGGGATTGGAATTTGTCTTAGTGACGAAGCCTATATAGTGGCCAAGATCATAACCGCTTGTTCGTAGAAAAGATTGGTGTATTTTTGACTTGCTGCCAGTTCTGTCTTAAGTACAAACCCTCGCCCTTGAAATGCAGAGTTTATGAGCCAAGTTTGTTCTGTGTCACATGAGCTCTGCGGCATCCGTTTATGCCCTGAGGTGTCGTCTGTGTCGCTTCCTGCTTTCTGTGGCTCACGTTCCTGGCGTGGTTAGGTGCCAACATTAACGAGTAACCCCGCACGTGCTCACCACGTGCAAGGTGAAGGTCAGAGGAGGAGACTGCCATCCAGCCAAGCAGCAAGACACCCCTAAGCTTCCGCTAACAAGGTCATCAAGGAAGATGACCTGGTCAGCGGATGCTGTAAGCTAGGTCATCTTGCAACTGTAACTGGTATGAATGGGATGGAATAAATGAATGGCAGCCTTAATTGAGAAAGTACATTGTTGCAATGATTTCATCTATGTTGCCTTATGTTGATTGCAGTGATCGACCATTCGATCAAATCTGTCTTCACCTGCCATAAACTGGAAGTAGAAGGACTGAGGAATTCACATTTGAACTCCTTAGTCGTAGATGCACACATGTGTCACACCATCTGCTTGTGTGTTGACGTTTAGACACTTGTTTCGTCCGAATTTCCCCTACTTGCTTGCCCAGGTGTAAGAGGAGTTTCCAAATCCCACACACATTTAGGGTCTAAATGCCCCGTGTCCTTACCAGTCTCAGTGATTGGTAATTTCAGTGACTGTTGGAGTAGCTGTTAGTTCATTGATTATTCTTGTTCTAGTGACTTGTCTGTTATTCAGTGGCTAAGAATAATCTGAGTGAAGAGTGTTGATAATATTGATTATTCTTGTCTCAGTGACTTTTGAGTACTTCTTTGTTATTAATGTTTTAGTGACCTACAATCTCTCTCGGTGATGTCTGTGAGTTGTGTTGGTAATCATTAAGAGACAATTATTGTGAGAAATCTGATATGCTATTGTTGTTAATGTGTAGTTAATGTGTTGATTGTTCAGCCCATCCTTCTGTTTTGGTAGGACGTATAATGACGATGAGCACCAAAGTACATTTACCGACGTTCAACGCAATTAGAAAGTAGAAATCGGAACTTGGACAGACTGGAAAAGATTTTATATATGTTGCAAGGACAAACTAACCTAGCCTTCCTAGGCCTAATACAAGCTATCCGAGGCCTAATATAGTACAAATGTGTGCTATACTAGGCCTGGGGATATTGAAGTTTGTTTGTTAGCTTCATTTCTTCCGGACTTACTAAAGTGAACAGTACAAAATTCTACTAATTCCTTAGTACATCAATATTTGTACCATAATGTACATAGTTACAAAACGTACTATCTAATCATGTGTATCATGTGTGTTGTGTATCATGTGTGCTGTGTATCATGTGTGTTGTGTATCATGTGTGCTGTGTATCATGTGTGTTGTGTATCATGTGTGCTGTGTATCATGTGTGTTGTGTATCATGTGTGTTGTGTATCATGTGTGTTGTGTATCATGTGTGTTGTGTATCATGTGTGCTGTGTATCATGTGTGTTGTGTATCATGTGTGTTGTGTATCATGTGTGCTGTGTATCATGTGTGTTGTGTATCATGTGTGTTGTGTATCATGTGTGCTGTGTATCATGTGTGCTGTGTATCATGTGTGTTGTGTATTATGTGTGTTGTGTATCATGTGTGTTGTGTATCATGTGTGCTGTGTATCATGTGTGTTGTGTATCATGTGTGCTGTGTATCATGTGTGTTGTGTATCATGTGTGTTGTGTATTATGTGTGTGTGTATCATGTGTGTTGTGTATCATGTGTGTTGTGTATCATGTGTGTGTACTCACCTAATTGTACTTGCGGGGGTTGAGCTTTGGCTCTTTGGTCCCGCCTCTCAACTGTCAATCAACTGGTGTACAGATTCCTGAGCCTACTGGGCTCTATCATATCTACACTTGAAACTGTGTATGGAGTCAGCCTCCACCACATCACTTCCTAATGCATTCCATTTGTCAACCACTCTGACACTAAAAAAGTTCTTTCTAATATCTCTGTGGCTCATTTGGGCGCTCAGTTTCCACCTGTGTCCCCTTGTGCGTGTGCCCCTTGTGTTAAATAGACTGTCTTTATCTACCCTATCAATCCCCTTCAGAATCTTGAATGTGGTGATCATGTCCCCCCTAACTCTTCTGTCTTCCAGCGAAGTGAGGTTTAATTCCCGTAGTCTCTCTTCGTAGCTCATACCTCTCAGCTCGGGTACTAGTCTGGTGGCAAACCTTTGAACCTTTTCCAGTTTAGTCTTATCCTTGACTAGATAGGGACTCCATGCTGGGGCTGCATACTCCAGGATTGGCCTGACATATGTGGTATACAAAGTTCTGAATGATTCTTTACACAAGTTTCTGAATGCCGTTCGTATGTTGGCCAGCCTGGCATATGCCGCTGATGTTATCCGCTTGGTATGTGCTGCAGGAGACAGGTCTGGCGTGATATCAACCCCAAAGACTTTTTCCTTCTCTGACTCCTGAAGAATTTCCTCTCCCAGATGATACCTTGTATCTGGCCTCCTGCTCCCTACACCTATCTTCATTACATTACATTTGGTTGGGTTAAACTCTAACAACCATTTGTTCGACCATTCCTTCAGCTTGTCTAGGTCTTCTTGAAGCCTCAAACAGTCCTCTTCTGTTTTAATCCTTCTCATAATTTTAGCATCGTCTGCAAACATTGAGAGAAATGAATCGATACCCTCCGGGAGATCATTTACGTATATCAGAAACAGGATAGGACCGAGTACAGAGCCCTGTGGGACTCCACTGGTGACTTCATGCCAATCGGAGGTCTCAACCCTCACCGTAACTCTCTGCTTCCTATTGCTTAGGTACTCCCTTATCCACTGGAGCACCTTACCAGCTACACCTGCCTGTCTCTCCAGCTTATGTACCAGCCTCTTATGCGGTACTGTGTCAAAGGCTTTCCGACAATCCAAGAAAATGCAGTCCGCCCAGCCCTCTCTTTCTTGCTTAATCATTGTCACCTGATCGTAGAATTCTATCAAGCCTGTAAGGCAAGATTTACCCTCCCTGAACCCATGTTTGCACTATTTACAGCAATGCACTACTTACAGCATGCACTACTACAGCATGCACTACTACAGCATGCACTACTACAGCATGCACTACTACAGCATGCACTACTGCACTACTTGTGCACCCATGCACTACTACGTAGTGCACTACTTGTGCACCCATGCACTACTTACAGCACTAGGTACTAAATTATCATTCATCATTTTAACGGAAACTTGGCTAAGTAAAGACTATACCCAACTCTACAATTTAGCTGGTTATAAAGCCATTCATAACTGCAGGCCTAATAAAAAAGGAGGTGGCACAGCAATATATTACAAAGATACCTTCATTTGCAATAGTGTTATTAGTGATAGAGACGACTATTGTGAATATACCTTTGCCAAGTTCTCCAGTAAATCCCTTAAATCCTCCCTGACTATCGGTGCCATCTATAGATTTCCTAATACCAACATAGCTTTATTCTCTGACAATGTAAGGAATCTTATCACAAATAACAATCTCAACAAAAATCACATCATTCTGGGAGGTGATTTCAATATTGACCTGGGTCTTCAAAACAACCCTCAAGTTGACTATTTCCGTAACAGCATGCACTCCTGTATGCTAATCCCCACAATCACCAAGCCCACCCGAGTCACTCAAACATCTGCCACTACCCTGGATCACCTATGGACTAATATAACAGCTCCCCTTACATCTGGGGTAATTTATGACAGAACAACTGACCACTATCCTACCTTCCTCATAGCAAACATGGACACAACACCACCAGAAACTAAGAAACTCACATTCAGGCTACACAGAGAATCAGCTTTAGGCAATCTCTCTAATGCACTTCACAATATTAACTGGGAATCTGAATTTAATAATACACAGGATATAAATTCATTAACTAACCTCTTTCTCTCCAAAACTCTAAGCCTCTACAACACTCACTGTCCCCTCCTTTCCAAACAAGTAACTGATAAAAGAAAAAATAACCCGTGGCTCACAAGTGGCATAATTAAATCAATCAATAAAAAACATGAATATGAAAAGAAATTTAGGTGTGGCCTAGTTACAAAGGAAGTAGTTAAAAGGTACTCATCAGTGCTTACTAGTATCATAAGAAAAGCTAAACTTTCATATTATGAGACTAGATTCAAAGAAGCAAAAGGCAACATGAAAAGCACATGGAATACCATCTCTAATATCCTGGGAACTAAACAACACTCCCACAACCAGATAACACTCTCTAAGGATGGCCTTACACCATCATCTGACCTAGAAATGGCGAATGAATTTAATAGCTTCTTTTCATCGATTGGTGCTAACCTTGCAAGTAAAATCCCACAGACTCAGACACATATCAACACATATCTCTCAGGCAGCTATCCAAACTCTCTTCTCCTCTCACCAGTCAGCCCGTCAGATGTTGTGTCCATCATACACTCACTAAAAACCAAAGCTGGGAACATCAGTGAAATCCCATCCATTGTATACAAGAGCGCCTCCCATGCCCTTGCGCCACCTATAGCTCTGCTGTTCAACAAATCCCTTGAGTGTCATACCTTCCCTGATATCCTTAAAAAAGCAAGAGTAACGCCAGTTCATAAAGGAGGTAATCCGGCAGACATAAACAACTATAGACCAATATCGAACCTACCCATACTATCAAAAATATTTGAAAAAATTATCTACAAACAGCTCTACTCCTATCTCGTAAAATTCGACATTCTTAGCCCCTGTTTCCGATTGGACTCTTCATTGACCTGCCCTGTTACTTAGCAGTAAAATAGGTACCTGGGTGTTAGTCAGCTGTCACGGGCTGCTTCCTGGAGGTGGAGGCCTGGTCGAGGACCGGGCCGCGGGGACACTAAAGCCCCGAAATCATCTCAAGATCATCTCAAGTTCATCGACCTGAGAAAGGCCTTTGATACTGTTAATCACGATTACCTCTTATGTAAACTCCATCATTATGGAATCCGAGGCCATGCACTGGACTATATCCAATCCTATCTTAGTAATAGACACCAATGTGTAGCCATCAATAATATAACCTCTCCCACTCTACCAATAACCGTTGGAGTGCCACAGGGCAGCATCTTGGGACCTCTTCTATTTCTTATATACATCAATGATCTGCCTAATGTCTCTAACATTCTGAAACCTATTTTGTTTGCTGATGTAACTACCCTCATCTACTCCAACCCCAACCCACATACACTAAATAATGTTGTTAATAATGAACTAAAAAAAGTCCACTTATGGATGTCAACCAACAAACTAACACTTAACATAGAAAAGACCTACTACATCTTATTTGGAAGCAAATCTACAAATGCAATTCAGCTTCAGATAGACAATGTAAACATTAGCAATAAAAATGATGGAAAGTTTCTTTGCCTATTCCTAGACAAGAGACTCAACTTCAGTACCCACATACAACACATAACTAAGAAAGTCTCTAAAACAGTTGGTATACTCTCCAAAATCAGATATTATGTACCTAACACTGCTCTCATCTCTCTATATTATGCACTAATCTATCCCTATCTCAACTAAGGTATCTGTGCATGGGGTTCAACCACTGCAAACCACCTCAAGTCCATCATCACCCAGCAAAAATCTGCTATCAGAATAATATCAAATTCTGCTTTCAGACAACACTCAGCCCCCTTGTTTAACTCCCTAAATATGCTAAACATAATCTCACTCCATAAATTCTCTTGTGTCAACTACATTTACAAAACCCTGTTCTTAAATGCAAATCCTGCTCTGAAACTCTTCCTGGACAGATGTAATAGGACCCATTATCACCACACCAGAAATAAATATATCTTTGATATCCCAGAGTTAAATCTGTGTAAACACTCTATGCAAATAAAGGGACCCAGTTTATGGAACTCACTCCCTATTGAATTGAAAAGCTGTCCAACTTTTACATCATTCAAAATCAATACTAAAAAGTACCTAATTTCATCTTCATAGTGTGACGATAATCTCCTTCAAGAGATTGAGCCTGCTCTTCCCTCCAAAATTACGTCTTCACAATTATATAAAAAGACTATGGAAGAAATGTCCAACAACGACAACAACACCAGCACCAGCAAGGCTTGCCAGGGTGAGCAGAAACGTATGCAACCAGCCACCTGTTCGAACTCCAACCACCAAACTACCCGTTGATCGCTACGGCTCCGCTGATTGGTCGCCGGTCTGGCTGCACCTGCACTCGCCCCCAATACTACCTGATGTCTGGGGTCGCCCCAACATCAGTCCTCAGAATGTTCCGTGCTTTCGTAGCCAGCACTCCTCCCAGCTAGACGTTAGCGTGTACTGAGAGAGGTGGTGGCTTTAAGCCAATATTCCAGCACCTCCCACTTACCTTTGTGTTGCACTTCTTGTTATTTTGCCTTAACGTAACTTTTCATTTTGTCATTTAAGTATTCTTATTATTTTGATTCATTGATTTAATATAAGAATTTGTTTGTGCATTATTTTCATGTTTGATTTATTTAACGTAATTAAAATTTCATTGTTAAAGTTTACTTGTGTTTTGTGTGTCTTCTCCTTACCTTACCACAGACGAAGTTCCAGTTTTTTCTATTTTTTTTTATAACTATGTGACGAGGCCATACCCCTAGCCTTAAACAGCCGAACACCAACGCGTTACCGTCACAAGTTATATGGGGGCCTGTCCTAGGAGCTTCACTCAGGTACTGGTGCTAAGTGGTAATTTATGGTAAGCGTATTTAACTTTGTTAACGTAGCTTTACTATTTTTCATTCAATTTCATTTTTTATAAGGTGCGGTGTATTGTGCATTAAGAGAGTAACATATAGTGAAGGTGAGACAACTTTGGATTACGTGGTGACTGTAGGCCGCAGTCATACTCTTAATTGGTCATCTCTCCCTCCTTGTTATTACTCGTATTTACCATCTATGTCCCTTGAATATTTCTCATTCTGACAGATCATCATATTGGTACCCTGGTACTGTGGTCTGCCCCGGGTCAAGAGTACCCAATCTTCTGCAATCTGACTGTAGGAGGACAAAGAGGGCCATAGTTCCTCTAGCTCGAACTTTAGTTGCTGAATTGGGACCTCAGCAGCAGTTCTCGTCACCAGTTGACACCTCGCACCCCTACACGTCAGTCAGAGATGATGATACATACAACGGTAGGGAATTAGCTTATTTTTTCAGAGCACAAAAGTTCGCTAATTCTGTAAGTATCATATTAAATTCAGTGGGAAAAACTTGCTTTATGTCCTATAGAGACTTGGCAAGGTATGCCTACATCCTTGGACTACCAATTTTACTTTTGAAGCATTTAACTGTTTCATTTGTTTTCGAAACTCTGTTTCATTTGTTAGTAGGATTTTCTTGCCCTTATTCTCTTACATGAGTACCGGGTACAAGATTTCCTGCGCCCTTGATTTCATTTAATCATTTAATATCTTTCACTTAACGTTAATTGTTAAAGATCACACAGGATAGGTGCCAGTTGCCACGTTGTCCTGTTTCTGACATTTCATTATTGAACATTCGTGTACCTTTATTTGCTAATTTCACCATGTTTCGTCTCCAAACTTTCCGTGCAAATCCAGCAGGTGAAATAGGGACTTTAAGTCGTGCCAAGAGGACTGAACTACAAACTCTTGCACATGAGTATCAACTAGAAGTTCCCTACCAAGCCAACAAAAATGACCTACACAACCTGTTGCTGGATTACTATTTAGAGCAAGGTAAGATAGACTCTGAAACTCATGAAACTTACTATATTGCAGATAAACCTGACTTGGCAACGCTGAAACTTAAACTAGAGCTGGCCAAGATTGAACGTGAGCAGCAAAGAGAAGCAGCTGCCATACGAAGAGAAGAACACGAACGTGGACTCGCCCTCCAGGAACGTGAGGTTGCACTACTCCAGGAGCGGGAACGAGTACAGCTTGAAACACTCCAGGAGCGGGAACGAGTACAGCTTGAAACCAAACGACGCGAGTTGGAGATGCAACGCGAACATGACAAGCAACAAGCAACTCTGGCTCTAGAGTGTCGTCAACGTGAAATCGCCTTGGAAACTTCACACTTCACTCAACGCCAGCAAGCTACTGCCAATCTTCCCGTCAGTTTTAATATATCACATGCAAGTAAGTTAATGCCATCCTTTGTAGAAGCAGAAGTTGATGTGTTCTTTACCACCTTTGAAACCCTTGCTAATCAACTCAGTTGGCCTGTCGACCAATGGGCCACACTTCTCAGAGTCCATCTTACAGGTAGAGCTGCAGTCACACTCAGTACTTTGGCGTCTGAGAATGACTACTACACTCTGAAACAAGCAGTGTTGGACGCCTACCTACTTTCCACCGAAAGTTATAGAAGGAAATTCCGTGACCACCTGAAGGCAAGTACCACTACCTTCCTCGAGTTTGCTAACACGAAACGGAGGTATTTCATGAAATGGCTGGAAGCAGCACATGTCTCTACTTTTACAGAACTCGTCAACCTGATGCTTGTTGAAGAATTCTTGAGACGTGTGCCGCCTCCTGTCCGCCTCTACTTAGCAGATAAAGAAGAAACCGACTACCTGAAGTGTGCTAAGTCGGCTGACACTTACAGCCTCATCCACCGGCTGACACCTGAACCATCCTCCAGTAAGAAGTCGTGGTACAGTTACGAGAAGGTGAGCCCCGATCAAGCTGGTTCACAACTGTACTGCAAGTATTGTAGACTCTATGGACATACCATAGACAAGTGTGGTAAGTCTCAATACAAGGGAACCACTGACCAACAACGACCCAAACCAACTCCTCCTAAGTCCGGTAAGCCTGTGATGAATGTTGGTGTTGATGTTAATGATCTTTCTCTTTTCAGTAACCACCTGTATACTGGAACTGTCTCTGCCAACGGTTCAAATCCGGAGGGACGTTTCAAATTGAAGATCTTGAGGGACACAGCGGCTCTACAATCGATCATCTTGAAGTCGGCTGTGCCCAACATAGTCTACACCGGGGAAACAGTCTTCATCACTGACCTCACTGCTACCACTCCATACCCTCTCGCCAGAGTCCACCTGGATTGTCCCTACGTGAACGGGGAAGTCCAAGTCGCCGTCAGGGAAAAGCCTTTTCCCATGCCTGGAGTGCAACTTCTCCTAGGCAACGACTTGGCAGAAGACCTGCAACCAACCAACCTGATCGTCATGGACAAACCCCAGGTGTGTAACTCTGTGCCAAGTAATCCTATTCTCGAGTATGTTCCAGCAGAGGTTCAAGAGAGTGATAAAGTTTCTCCTCCGGTTCTCGTGACCACCCGTGCACAAGCCGCACGTCCACAGCCAGCTGACTCTACTGCTACCGCTGTCCCTCAAGACCCTCAGAAACTACCCCCGCATCTGACCAAGTTGGAGTTCCGTAAGTTGCAGAGGGAAGATCTTACTTTAACACCATTGTTTTTCCAGGCTGAGACTCAACCCGACAGTATTCCTGGGTTCTTCCTAGAGAACGACTTGCTCTACCGCAGATATAGACCCAGTAAACTGAAGGAGGAGGACGATTGGGCCAACACCGAACAACTTGTGATTCCCACCAGCCTGCGGCCCACTATTCTACACCTGGCCCATGGAGCATTCTCCCACTACGGCTTCAACAAGACTTACCATGGGATTCGTCAAGACTACTACTGGCCAGGTATGGTAAACAACGTCAAACAGTACGTAAAACAGTGTCATACATGTCAGATGGCAGGCAAACCGAACGTCTCCATTCCCAGAGCACCACTGATTCCCATACAGGTGCCTGTGGAACCTTTCCACAGACTCATAATAGACTGTGTTGGTCCTTTACCTCGGACCAGTTCAGGTAACGCCTACATCCTAACCATCCTGTGTCCTACCACCAGATTTCCCATAGCAGTTCCAGTGAAGAACATCACGGCTGCTACGGTTATCAAACATCTATTGAAGATCTTCACTCAATACGGATTTCCCAGGGAGATTCAAAGTGACTGTGGCACCAACTTCACCAGTGATCTCTTCAAAAGGACACTGGAGGAGTTCAACATCAAACAGGTATTGTCCAGCCCCTATCATCCTGCTTCACAGGGTTCTCTTGAACGTAGTCATCAGACCATCAAAGCACTCTTGAAAAAGTTTTGTAGTGAAACCTCGAAGGATTGGGATAAGCAGATTGACCTAATAATGTGTATTTTCAGAAGTCTCCCCAATGAGTCCCTAGGAGTATCTCCTTATGAGATGCTCTACGGCCGTAAGTGCCGTACTCCCCTTAAGGCTTTCAAAGACTCTCTCAGAGATGCCACCTTCAGTGAGCATCAGAATGTGCCCCAGTTTCTTCAAAACCTTCAGCACATTCTAGAGAGAGTCCACCGCTTTGCTCATGATAATCTATTGAAAGCCCAGGTGAGAATGAAGACTCATTACGACCAGACCAGCAAAGTAAGAAAATTCAAGCCGGGAGACTTCGTCCTTGCTTATTTCCCTATCCCAGGTTCACCTTTACAAAACAGATTTTCAGGACCCTACTGCGTCAAAGAGTGCAGGAATAATAATAATTATGTGATAGAGACTCCAGATAGGCGGCGGAAGACCCAGCTGTGCCACGTCAACCTCCTGAAGCAATATAATGGTACTCCTCCCACTGTCTTGATTAATTGTTCTACCTTCACAGAACCCTACATCCACAGTGAGACCATCCCGGCTTCTTCTCCCGAAAGCACTGACAAGGAGTCGGCGCTTTCTAATTCCAAAATCCTTAATGATCTTCCCAAATGCTTTCAGGATAATAATCGTGCTCCTATGCCCTCTTCTAATTCCACTCTCACCTCGTCAGATAAGCCCTTCATCCTCCATGTCGACGCCAATGGTACCGACGTGGGTGGTGTCGTGATGCAGCAACGAGGCGAGAAGAATACACCTGTCAGCGACTACTGCTACAAGGATCTACGGAACAATTGGCAAGGAGCTACTCTTCCTCATCCTGAAGCTTCAGCACTTCACTCCACACCTGAAAAGTGCTCGGTCCACCATCAATACGGACCACACCACCCTACACCTCCTGCAGCACGCCCACTTCTCATCTCAACGTCTTCTACTATGGGCTTGCTACCTGCAGAAATTCAACCTGGAGACACGCTATACCAAGAGTCTGACAACATCTTAGCCCATGATCTCTCCAGAGTTTATGAAGTAGAAGCGACTCCATCCATTACTCCACCCCATAACGACGTACTTCTTCCAGAACCGCAGGCTTCGGGGGAGAGTTGTGACGATAATCTCCTTCAAGAGATTGAGCCTGCTCTTCCCTCCAAAATTACGTCTTCACAATTATATAAAAAGACTATGGAAGAAATGTCCAACAACGACAACAACACCAGCACCAGCAAGGCTTGCCAGGGTGAGCAGAAACGTATGCAACCAGCCACCTGTTCGAACTCCAACCACCAAACTACCCGTTGATCGCTACGGCTCCGCTGATTGGTCGCCGGTCTGGCTGCACCTGCACTCGCCCCCAATACTACCTGATGTCTGGGGTCGCCCCAACATCAGTCCTCAGAATGTTCCGTGCTTTCGTAGCCAGCACTCCTCCCAGCTAGACGTTAGCGTGTACTGAGAGAGGTGGTGGCTTTAAGCCAATATTCCAGCACCTCCCACTTACCTTTGTGTTGCACTTCTTGTTATTTTGCCTTAACGTAACTTTTCATTTTGTCATTTAAGTATTCTTATTATTTTGATTCATTGATTTAATATAAGAATTTGTTTGTGCATTATTTTCATGTTTGATTTATTTAACGTAATTAAAATTTCATTGTTAAAGTTTACTTGTGTTTTGTGTGTCTTCTCCTTACCTTACCACAGACGAAGTTCCAGTTTTTTCTATTTTTTTTATAACTATGTGACGAGGCCATACCCCTAGCCTTAAACAGCCGAACACCAACGCGTTACCGTCACAATAGTTTTTCACCTTTTGCCTTAAAATTGCACTGTATGTATTGCTACCCAATCTCCCAACCTTTATGTTCCCAATTTGAACATCTTTACCATTGTGATCATTGCTGTCTTCTTATATGTGCTGCCAATCTGCTGTATGGTGTTTATTAATCTTGTTTATCTGTATCTATTGCTACCCAGTCTCCCAATCTTTATGCACCCAATCTGAGCATCTTTACCATTGTGATCATTGCTGTCTTATATGTGCTGTCAATCTGCTGTATGGTGTCTATTAATCTTGTTTAAATTACCAATCAAGCTGTCAATGTAATCAATCAGAGCTTTAATATAACAATGTGCTTTAATATACTTACTAAGCTCTCTCATCTCATTTTTCTCTTACAATGTATTTGTTATCATTTATCAATTCTGATAGAAATTACCTACTTAAAATTATCTGTTAGATTAAGGACCTGCCCGAAACGCTGCGCGTACTAGTGGCTTTACAAGATTGTAAATACTGTACTATCCAATGTATTCTCACAAACCCAATGTACCTTCTTGTATATATATAAATAAATAAATAAATAAATAAATAAATAAATGTTGGCGATTTGTCACGAAGTCCCTTCTCTCCAGATGTGTTACCAGGTTTTTTCTCACGATCTTCTCCATCACCTTGCATGGTATACAAGTCAGGGACACTGGCCTGTAGTTCAGTGCCTCTTGCCTGTCTCCCTTTTTGTATATTGGGACCACATTCGCCGACTTCTATATTTCTAGTAGGTCTCCCGTCTCCAGTGACCTACTATACACTATGGAGAGTGGCAAGCAAAGTGCCTCTGCACACTCTTTCAGTACCCATGGTGAGATCCCGTCTGGACCAACAGCCTTTCTAACATCCAGATCCAGCAGTTGTCTCTTGACCTCCTCTCTCGTAATTTCGAACTCTTCCAAGGCCGCCTGGTTTACCTCCCTTTCTCCTAGCACAGTGACCTCACCTTGTTCTATTGTGAAGACCTCCTGGAACCTCTTGTTGAGTTCTTCACACACCTCTCTGTCGTTCTCTGTATACCTATCCTCGCCTGTTCTAAGTTTCAATACCTGTTCTTTCACTGTTGTTTTCCTTCTGATGTGACTGTGGAGTAGCTTTGGTTCGGTCTTGGCTTTGTTTGCTATATCATTTTCAAAACTTTTCTCTGCTTCTCTTCTCACCCTGACGTACTCATTCCTGGTTCTCTGGTATCTCTCTCTGCTTTCTGGTGTTCTGTTATTCCGGAAGTTCCTCCACGCCCTTTTGTTCAGTTTCTTCGCTTCCATACATGCCCTATTATACCATGGATTCTTCTGTTGCTTCTCGGATTTTTCCCTTTGGGCCGGGATGAACCTGTTTACTGCCTCCTGACACTTTTGGGTGACATAGTCCATCATACCCTGTACAAACTTATCTCTGAGGTCTGTGTCCCAAGGTATTTCACTTAGGAAACTTCTCATCTGTTCATAATTCCCCTTTCGGTATGCCAGCCTTTTGTTTCCTAGTTCTTTTTTGGGGGAGATAATTCCTAGCTCTACCAGGTACTCAAAGTTCAATACACTGTGGTCACTCATTCCCAAGGGCGCTTCCATCTTAACTTCCCTTATATACCACTCATTGTGTTGTGTATTATGTGTGTGTGTATCATGTGTGTTGTGTATCATGTGTGTTGTGTATCATGTGTGTGTACTCACCTAATTGTACTTGCGGGGGTTGAGCTTTGGCTCTTTGGTCCCGCCTCTCAACTGTCAATCAACTGGGGTACAGGTTCCTGAGCCTATTGGGCTCTATCATATCTACACTTGAAACTGGGTATGGAGTCAGCCTCCACCACATCACTTCCTAGTGCATTCCATTTATTAACTACTCTGATACTGAAAAAATTCTTTCTAACGTCTCTGTGACTCATCTGGTTACTAAGTTTCCACCTGTGTCCCTTTGTTCGTGTCCCACCCGTGCTGAAGAGTTTGTCTTTGTCCACCCTGTCAATTCCCCTGAGAATTTTGTAGGTGGTTATCATGTCTTCCCCTTACTCTTCTGTTTTCCAGGGATGTGAGGTTCAGCTCCTTTAGCCTTTCCTCGTAGCTCATTTCTCTCAGTTCCGGGACGAGCCTGGTGGCATACCGCTGGATCTTCTCTAACTTTGTCTTGTGTTTAACTAGGTATGGACTCCAGGCTGGAGCTGCATACTCCAGGATTGGTCTTACATAAGTGGTATACAGGGTCCTGAACGATTCCTTACACAAGTTTCTGAAGGCAGTTCTTATGTTGGCCAATCTAGCATATGCCGCTGATGATATTCTTTTGATGTGGGCCTCTGGGGACAGGTTCGGTGTGATATCAACCCCTAGATCTTTCTCTCTATTTGACTCTTGCAGGATTTCACCTCCCAGATGATACCTTGTGTTCAGCCTCCTGCTCCCTTCGCCTAATTTCATTACCTTACACTTTCTTGAGTTGAACTTTAGCAGCCATTTTCTAGACCATTCCTCCAGTTTGTCCAGGTCGTCCTCTAGTCTCTGTCTATCTTCTTCCGTCTTGATTCTTCTCATAATTTTTGCATCATCAGCAAACATTGAGAGGAACGCGTCTATACCCACCGGAAGATCGTTTACACATATTAGAAACAGGATGGGTCCAAGTACTGAGCCCTGTGGGACTCCGCTGGTGACATCTCGCCACTCTGATGTCTCCCCCCTCACCGTTACTCGCTGTTTCCTGTTGCTTAAGTATTCCCTTATCCACTGGAGCACCTTCCCTTTTACTCCTGCCTGTTGCTCCAACTTTTTTAACAGCCTTTTATGGGGTACTGTGTCAAAGGCTTTCTGGCAGTCCAGGAAAATGCAGTCGGCCCACCCTTCTCTTTCCTGCCTAATTTTTGTTGCCTGGTCATAGAATTCTATTAAACCTGTGAGGCACGATTTACCATCCCTGAATCCATGTTGGTGGTGCGTTGCAAAGTTATTTCCCTCCAGGTGCTCTACGAGCCTTTTCCTCACGATCTTCTCCATCACCTGCATGGTATACAAGTTAGGGGAAACTGGCCTGTAGTTCAGTGCCTCTTGCCTGTCACCCTTCTTGTATATTGGGACTACGTTAGCTGTCTTCCAACTTTCTGGTAAGTCTTCTGTTTCCAGTGACCTGTTATACACCATAGAGAGTGGCACACTTACTGCTTCTGCACCTTCCTTTAGTATCCATGGTGAAATTCTGTCAGGCCCAACAGCCTTTGTCACATCCAGCTCCTGCAGACACCCTTTGACCTCATCACTGGTGAGGTCAAATTCCTCCAAAGGTGCTTGGTTTGCCTCCTCCACATTTAGTGCAGGGGGCTTCTCCTTCTTCTATTGTGAAGATCTCCTGGAATCTCTTGTTGAGTTCTTCACACACCTCCTTGTCATTCTCTGTGTATCTGTTCTCCCCTTTTCGCAGTTTCAGCACTTGTTCCTTCACTGCTGTTTTCCTCCTGATGTGGCTGTGGAGCAGTTTTGGTTGGGTCTTGGCTTTACTTTTGTGTGTATCATGTGTGTGTGTATCATGTGTGTATGTATCATGTGTGTTGTGTATCATGTGTGTGTGTATCATGTGTGTATGTATCATGTGTGTGTGTGTTTATCATATGTGTGTGTGTTTATCATGTGTGTGTGTGTTTATCATGTGTGTTGTGTATCATGTGTGTGTTTATCATGTGTGTTGTGTATCATGTGTGTGTGTATCATGTGTGTATGTATCATGTGTGTGTGTGTTTATCATGTGTGTTGTGCATCATGTGTGTGTGTGTATTTTCTATTCGCATTTACTACTTGTCTGTAGAATCGAGCAATTAGCTCTTGAACCCAGCCTTTCTAACCAATTTATTTTTCCTCTATTATGTCTCATACATATATGTCTCTCTAACGCAAACACATAAACACACACAGGAAGCAGCCCGTCTCAGCTGTTTAACTTCCCGGTACATATTTACTGCTGGGTGAAGAGGGCATCAGAGTGAAAGAAACACACACTCTCTCTCTCTCTCTCTCTCTCTCTCTCTCTCTCTCTCTCTCTCTCTCTCTCTCTCTCTCTCTCTCTCTCTCTCTCTCTCTCTCTCTCTCTCTCTCTCTCTCTCTCTCTCTCTCTCTCTCTCTCTCTCTCTCTCTCTCTCTCTCTCTCTCTCTCTCTCTCTCCCTCTCTCTCTCTCTCTCTCCCTCTCTCTCTCTCTCTCTCTCTCTCTCTCTCTCTCTCTCTCTCTCTCTCTCTCTCTCTCTCTCTCCCTCTCTCTCTATCTCTCTCTCTCCCTCTCTCTCTCCCTCTCTCTCTCTCTCTCTCTCTCTCTCTCTCTCTCTCTCTCTCTCTCTCTCTCTCTCTCTCTCTCTCTCTCTCTCTCTCTCTCTCTCTCTCTCTCTCTCTATCTCTCTCTCTCCCTCTCTCTCTCTCCCTCTCTCTCTATCTCTCTCTCTCTCTCTCTCTCTCTCCCTCTCTCTCTCTCTCTCTCTCTCCCTCTCTCTGTATCTCTCCCTCTCTCTCTCTCCCTCTCTCTCTATCTCTCTCTCTCTCTCTCTCTCTCTCTCTCTCTCTCTCTCTCTCTCTCTCTCTCTCTCTCTCTCTCTCTCTCTCTCTCTCTCTCTCTCTCTCTCTCCCTCTCTCTCTCTCTCTCTCCCTCTCTCTCTATCTCTCCCTCTCTCTCTATCTCTCTCTCTCTCTCTCTCTCTCTCTCTCTCTCTCTCTCTCTCTCTCTCTCTCTCTCTCTCTCTCTCTCTCCCTCTCTCTCTATCTCTCCCTCTCTCTCTCTCCTCACACTATCCTTCCTCAGAAAACTGTCAATTACATCACAATCCCTCATCTCTCCTCTCCCTCGACCTCCTCCTCTCTCCCCCATCTCTCCACGCCTGCACCTCCTCTCCTACCCTTCCTACCTATCCCCTCACCCCTCAAGACTCCTGCTCGTGGAGAGAAGAGGTGAAGACACAGCGGGCGAGGCTCCTTCCCTGCACCAAGGGCACCGCCGCCGGAAACCTTGCATGTTGCACAAGAGGGAGCAGGTGCAGCCGGGAGGTCCCTCCACGGCTGCCAGTTAGAAGAAAGGCTGGTAATTGTGCGGTGGGAGGTAGGGAGGAACCAGCCAGGAATGGTGAAAGGTGGGCAGGTAGGGAGTGAGGGAGATTAATGGTAGGTAGGCAGGCAGGGTGGCATTGAGGGAGACCTACCAGCGATTATGATTTCGGGGCTCAACGCCCCAACGGCCCGATCCCCGATCAGGCCTACGACACACACGAACTGCACGGGGTCTTCATTGGAGGAAGAGGAGGAGGAGGGACTCCTGGGAGATGAGAATAGTAGGCTTTTCTGGAGATCTATCAGCTTCAGTAAGCTTTTCTGGAGATCTATCAGCTTCAGTAAGCTTTTCTGGAGATCTATCAGCTTCAGTAAGCTTTTCTGGAGATCTATCAGCTTCAGTAAGCTTTTCTGGAGATCTATCAGCTTCAGTAAGCTTTTCTGGAGATCTATCAGCTTCAGTAAGCTTTTCTGGAGATCTATCAGCTTCAGTAAGCTTTTCTGGAGATCTGTTAAACGAAGAACCTCCTTAACCACCAACATAGGTTCTTTACTTAGGTTTGGGACCCATGAGTCACCGATCCTGACCCCTGGGTCAAGATCGGTGACCCAGGGGTCAAGATCGGTGACCCATGAGTCAAGATCGGTGACCCAGGGGTCAAGATCGGTGACCCAGGGGTCAAGATCGGTGACCCAGGGGTCAAGATCGGTGACCCAGGGGTCAAGATCGGTGACCCAGGGGTCAAGATCGGTGACCCATGGGTCAAGATCGGTGACCCAGCGGTCAAGATCGGTGACCCAGGGGTCATGATCGGACCTCGCTAAATCAGCAGCAAAAGATGTATGGGCAGCTGTCAGCAGGGTTTCACAAGTCCAGCCTCGTGAGAGGTGAGCAGCTGTTTTTGGCAAAATAGCTCTATAAATAGCTCTATAAATAGCTCTATAAATAGCTCTATAAATAGCTCTATAAATAGCTCTATAAATAGCTCTATAAATAGCTCTATAAATAGCTCTATAAATAGCTCTATAAATAGTTCTGACGACACATCTCAAAAAATTTCAGATGAAAATCTCATATGGAAACGCGCAACGGAACTGACTGAACACAATGAACAAGTTGGATGTGACGAAGGCTATAGGCCCAGATGGAATCTCCCCTTGGGTTCTAAAGGAAGGAGCAGGAGAACTGTGCCTACCACTCTCCATAGTGTATAACAAATCACTGGCAACAGGGGAACTGCCAGATATTTGGAAAGCAGCTAACGTAGTCCCGATATACAGGAAAGGGGATAGACAGGAGGCACTGAACTACAGGCCTGTGTCCCTAACCTGCATACTATGCAAGCTGATGGAGAAGATTGTGCGAAAAAAACTAGTGGAGCATCTGGAGCGAAGGAACTTTGTAACACAGCATCAACATGGTTTCAGGGATGGCAGGTCCTGCCTCACAGGGTTACTTGAATTCTACGACCAGGCAACAAAAATAAGGCAAGACAGAGAAGGGTGGGCAGACTGCATATTTTTGGATTGTTAGAAAGCCTTTGATACAGTGCCACACAAGAGGCTAAAGCGAAAGTTAGAGACGCAGGCTGGAGTGAAAGGGAAGGTACTTCGGTGGATAGAGGAGTACCTAAGCAACAGGAGACAACGAGTCTGTGTGAGGGGTGAGGTCTCAGATTGGCGAGACGTTACAAGTGGAGTCCCGCAGGGGTCAGTCCTTGGACCTATACTGTTTCTGGTATATGTAAATGATCTCCCAGAGGGTATAGAATCGTTTCTCTCAATGTTTGCCGACGATGCAAAAATTATGATGAGGATTGAAACAGAGGATGATAGTAGGAGGCTACAAGATGACCTAGATAGACTGAGTGAATGGTCCAACAAATGGCTGTTGAAGTTCAACCCGAGTTAATGCAAAGTAATGAAACTAGGCAGTGGAAACAGGAGGCCAGACACAGGATACAGAATAGGAGTTGAAGTACTTAATGAAACACACAACGAGAAAGATCTAAGAGTTGATATCACACCAAACCTGTCTCCTGAAGCCCACATAAAGAGAATAACGTCTGCGGCATATGCGAGGCTGGCTTACATCAGAACAGCATTCAGGAACCTGTGTAAGGAATCATTCAGAATCTTGTACACAACATATGTAAGACCAATCCTGGAGTATGCGGCCCCAGCATTGAGCCCGTACCTTGTCAAGCACAAGACGAAGCTGGAAAAAGTCCAAAGGTATGCTACTAGACTAGTCCCAGAACTAAGAGGCATGAGTTATGAGGAAAGGCTGCGGGAAATGCACCTTACGACACTGGAAGACAGAAGAGTAAGAGGGGACATGATCACAACCTACAAAATCCTCAGGGGAATCGACCGGGTAAACAAGGATGAACTATTCAACACTGGAGGGACGCGAACAAGGGGATACAGGTGGAAGCTGAGTACCCAAATGAGCCACAGAGAAATTAGAAAGTACTTTTTCAGTGTCAGAGTAGTTAGTAAATGGAATGCACTAGGAAGTGATGTGGTGGAGGCTGACTCCATACACAGTTTCAATTGTAGATATGATAGAGCCCAGTAGGCTCAGGAATCTGTACACCAGTTGAGTGACGGTTGAGAGGCGGGACCAAAGAGCCAGAGCTCAACCCCCGCAAGCACAATTAGGTGAGTACACACACACAGGCCAGGGTCCCTAACCTGCATACCATGCAAGCTGATGGAGAAGATTGTGCGAAGAAAGCTAGTGGAGCACCTGGAGCAAAAGAACTTTGTAACACAGCATCAACATGGATTCAGGGTAGGTAGGTCCTGCCTCACAGGGTTACTTGAATTCTACGACCAGGCAACAAAAATAAGGCAAGAAAAAGAAGGGTGGGCAGACTGCATATTTTTGGATTGTCAAAAAGCCTTTGATACAGTGCCACACAAGAGGCTAGTGAAAAAGCTGGAGATGCAGGCTGGAGTGAAAAGGAAGGTACTCCGTTTGATACAGGAGTACCTAAGCAACAGGAGACAACGAGTCAGTGTGAGGGGTGAGGTTTCAGATTGGCGAGACGTTACGAGTGGAGTCCCGCAGGGGTCAGTCCTTGGACCTATACTGTTTCTGATATATGTAAATGATCTCCCAGAGGGTATAGAATCGTTTCTCTCAATGTTTGCCGATGATGCAAAAATTATGAGGAGAATTGAAACTGAGGACGATAGTAGGAGGCTACAAGATGACCTAGATAGATTGAGTGAATGGTCCAACAAATGGCTGTTGAAGTTCAACCCGAGTAAATGCAAAGTAATGAAACTAGGCAGTGGAAATAGGAGGCCAGACACAGGATACAGAATAGGAGGTGAAGTACTTAATGAAACGAACAGAGAGAAAGATCTAGGAGTTGATATCACACCAAACCTGTCTCCCGAAGCCCACATAAAAAGAATAACGTCTGCGGCATATGCGAGGCTGGCTAACATCAGAACAGCGTTCAGGAACCTGTGTAAGGAATCATTCAGAATCATGTACACAACATATGTAAGACCAATCCTGGAGAATGCGGCCCCAGCATGGAGCTCGTACAATGTCAAGCACAAGACGAAGCTGGAAAAAGTCCAAAGGTATGCCACTTGACTAGTCCCAGAACTAAGAGGCATGAGTTACGAGGAAAGGCTGCGGGAAATGCACCTTACGACACTGGAAGACAGAAGAGTAAGGGGAGACATGATCACAACCTACAAAATCCTCAGAGGAATCGACCGAGTAAACAAGGATAAACTATTCAACACTGGTCGGGCGCGAACAAGGGGACACAGGTGGAAACTGAGTACCCACATGAGCCACATAAACGTTAGAAGGAACTTTTTCAGTGTCAGAGTAGTTAACGGATGGAATGCATTAGGCAGTGATGTGGTGGAGGCTGACTCCATACACAGTTTTAAATGTAGATATAATTGAGCCCAGTAGGCTCAGGAATCTGTACACCAGTTGATTGACAGTTGAGAGGCGGGACCAAAGAGCCAAAGCTCAACCCCCGCAAGCACAAATAGGTGAGTACAAATAGATGAGTACACACATGCAAGCTGATGGAGAAGATTGTGCGAAAAAAGCTAGTGGAGCATCTGGAGCGAAGGAACTTTGTAACATAGCATCAACATGGGTTCAGGGATGGCAGGTCCTGCCTCACAGGGTTACTTGAATTCCACGACCAGGCAACAAAAATAAGGCAAGAAAGAGAAGGGTGGGCAGACTGCATATTTTTGGATTGTCAGAAAGCCTTTGATACAGTGCCACACAAGAGGCTAGTGAGAAAGCTGGAGAAGCAGGCTGGAGTGAAAGAGAAGGTACTCCATTGGATAAAGGAGTGCCTAAGCAACAGGAGACAACGAGTCAGTGTGAGGGGTGAGGTCTCAGATTGGCGAGACGTTATGAGTGGAGTCCCGCAGGGGTCAGTTCTTGGACCTATACTGTTTCTGGTATATGTAAATGATCTCCCAGAGGGTATAGATTCGTTCCTCTCAATGTTTGCCGACGATGCAAAAATTATGAGGATTGAAACAGAGGATGATAGTAGGAGGCTACAAGATGACCTAAACAGACTGAATGAATGGTCCAACAAATAGCTGTTGAAGTTCAACCCAAGTAAATGCAAAGTAATGAAACTAGGCAGTGGAAACAGGAGGCCAGACACAGGATACAGAATAGGAGATGAAGTACTTAATGAAACAGACAGAGAGAAAGATCTAGGAGTTGATATCACACCAAACCTGTCTCCTGAAGCCCACATAAAGAGAATAACGTCTGCGGCATATGCGAGGCTGGCTAACATCAGAACAGCGTTCAGGAACCTGTGTAAGGAATCATTCAGAATCTTGTACACCACATATGTAAGACCAATCCTGGAGTATGCGGCCCCGGCATGGAGCCCGTACATTGTCAAGCACAAGACGAAGCTGGAAAAAGTCCAAAGGTATGCTACTAGACTAGTCCCAGAACTAAGAGGCATGAGTTATGAAGAAAGGCAGCGAGAAATGCACCTTACGACACTGGAAGACAGAAGAGTAAGGGGGGACATGATCACAACCTACAAAATCCTCAGGGGAATCGACCGGGTAAACAAGGATAAACTATGCAACACTTGTGGAACGCGAACAAAGGGACACAGGTGGAAACTGAGTACCCACATGAGCCATAGGAACGTAAGAAGGAACTTTTTCAGTGTCAGAGTAGTTAACGGATGGAATGCATTAGGCAGTGATGTGGTGGAGGCTGACTCCATACACAGTTTTAAATGTAGATATGATAGAGCCCAGTAGGCTCAGGAACCTGTACACCAGTTGATTGACAGTTGAGAGGCGGGACCAAAGAGGCTAAGCTCAACCTCCGCAAGCACAAATAGGTGAGTACACACACACACATACACACACTCACACACACACACACACATATATATATATATATATATATATATATATATATATATATATATATATATATATATATATATACATATATATATATATATATATATATATACATATATATATATATATATATATATATATATATATATATATATATATATATATATATATATATAATATGTGTATATATATATATATATATATATATATATGTGTATATATATATATATATATATATATATATATATATATATATATATATATATATATATATATATATATATATATATTTACTTTACAGGATTGAAACCTCAACACGTCAAGCAAATGTTAAATCCTGGGGTTGGTGATGCTGCACAAGATCTTGACGAACTCACAAGGTTCGTCAACACGTGCCTGGCTGGTGATATACCTGAGGTCATCAGGCGCCTCTTTTTTGGTGCCTCCCTCTGTGCTCTCAACGAGAAGGATGGAGGGTAGTCAGCCAAGAAGGGGCTGAATTGCTGAAACTAATCCAGCTAGGATTTGGAATCCCCCAAGGCTGTGGAGCGGCTGTTCATCCAGCACGAGCATTCATCACAAACATTTCTGATGAATAGGCACTGCTCAAACTGGACTTTAAGAATGCCTTCAACATGGTCAGAAGAGTTACAGTGGTTTGAGCCGTACATCGCCATTTCCGGCCCCTCTACCCGTTCATACTATCGTGCTACAGTGGTGAGTCAAAACTGCTCTTTGGTGAACATGAAATCAGATCATGTGAAAGTGTTCAGCAAGGTTATCCTCTTGCTCCCCTTCTTTTCAACTTAGTCTTAAAGGAAATCACCGAAAGCTTGTCCAGCGAGTTCAACATCTGGTTTTTGGATAATGGCACTATAGCTGGCACCGTAGACCACCTCTTGGCAGATATCAGGAAAATGAGGGAGCAAGAAGTAAGCCTGGGTCTCGTCCTGATCCCTTCCAAGTGTGAAGTAGTCTCCTCCAACCCAGACATCGTAGCTAGAATAAGGTCTGCCTTGCCTGGAGCCCATGTCATTAGGGCCGAGAACAGCACCCTCCTTGGAGCCCCCCTCGGGTCTAACGCCATTGAGGAGATCCTTGATATGAAAATCACAGATCTTAGGAGGATGGAAGACAGGATAGGTGACATCGATGCCCACGATGCTTTATAGTTCCTCACCAAATGCCTATCCTTCCGAGGCTAATCTACTTTCTGAGGTGCTCCCCATTCTACGACAGCCCAAAGCTTGAAGAATATGACCTATTATTGAAGACCATGCTAGAAAAGGTGTTAACCTCTCCCTCAATGAATGCCAGTGGAAACAAGCCACTCTTCCTGTCAGGCTCAGTGGCTTGGGTGTCCGCACCGCCACCCAAGTTGCTGTCCAAGCCTTCCTGTCTTCCTCCTCAGCATCAGATGACCTGGTTAAGGAAATTCTACCTGACAACCTGTGTGACTTAGCAGGGATACAGGACTACACGGAATGCGACACAAAATGGGGTGCCATGGCAGACCCAGACCTCAGACCAGCCATGCCGAAAGCCAAGAAACAATTCAGTTGGGACAGCCCCATTGTAGACAAAGAAGCCACAGCTTTGCTGGAGGCAGCAACAACCCCCAGTGATCGTGCACGCCTCACAGCTGTGCAGGCTCCCCATGCAGGGGACTTCCTTTTGGCAGTCCCTATGTCTGCGACAGGCACATGTCTTGATCCGCAGGAGCTCCGTATTGCAGTCGCTCTCCGCCTTGCTGCCCCTATCCACACTGTTCATAAGTGTATTTGCGGCGAGGCAGATGCTGACGAATATGGACTGCATGGCCTGCACTGTGGAAAATCGGACGATTGGCACTCATGACACAACGAAGTCAATGACATCATTAAGAGGAGCTTTACCTCTGCCTAGTGTCCAGCAGAAAGAGAGCCTTGCAATCTATTGAACTGTAACTCTGTTAGCTTTGCTGGCCGACCAGATGGAATCACACTGCGCCCTTGGAAGGGTGGCAGATAGTTGGTGTGGGACTATACTTGCGTATCCACCCTGGCAAACACATACGTCAACCTCTCTGCCGGCCAAGCAGGAGCCGCGGCTACACACAGAGAAAGAGACAAGTCAGCCAATTACAGGGAATTAGATCATCGGTACAACTTCGTTCCAATAGGGTCTGAGACCCTAGGCCCATGGGGAGAGTGCAAGAAGGTTTCTTAAGGATTTTGGTTCCAAGCTCATTGACACCACAAGAGACCCTAGAACGGCAAGTTTTCTCTTATAGCGCCTCAGTGTCGCGATCCAGAGGGGGAATGCCCGCTGCATCCTCGGTTCCTGCCCGGCGTCCGAGGAGTTCGAAGAAATTACAGCCTCTAGGAAATAAATTTCCCTTAATTTCCACTTAATGTTCACTTTTTGTAACCAATCAGATATGTAACTGTATAACCTTGTATAATAAAGTGTACAAAAAGGGGGTGTATATTTACAGTAATATACGTATTGAGAATTATATGGCAAGTTTTTCTCTGAATGTTTTGTGTTCTCTTCTTCGAGGCTCTAGGTCCCTACAATTGTACCAGAGGCCCCATGATATATATATATATATATATATATATATATATATATATATATATATATATATATATATATATATATATATATATATATATTGTTGGTTCAAATGATAACTTGCCATTGTTAAAGCATTACAATCACATTGTGGTGGGGTTCTCAAGCACCCGGTAGATTGCATGTTGTCTACAAGATACCTAACTCGGTCTATCCAGCTCAGAAGAAAATATACAGTTGCTGGTAGGAAATAAAGATAATAAGAAATAAAAACTCTCTTTACCTAACATGTCAGTCGTATCCCCCCCCCCCCACCCCTCTAATCCCAATTCTCAGGCACCTGCCGTTTCCTATACAATGACGTATTTTACTACGTATTTCTACATATTCTCATTCTCCTCAATCTATACTTTTCAATCCATATGTTATATCCTTGTATCTGAAAATACTTGGCTCATGCTTGGGGCCGTAATATCCAGGCCTTGGTGCCTTGGGGCCTTAATATCCAGGCCTTGGGGCCTTGGAGGCCTTAATATCCAGGCCTTGGTGCCTTGGGGCCTTAATATCCAGGCCTTGGGGCCTTGGAGGCCTTAACATCCAGGCCTTGGGGCCTTAATATCCAGGCCTTGGTGCCTTGGGGCCTCAATATCCAGGCCTTGGGGCCTTGGAGGCCTTAATATCCAGGCCTTGGGGCCTTAATATCCAGGCCTTGGTGCCTTATTATCCAGGCCTTGGTGCCTTAATATCCAGGTCTTGGTGCCTTAATATCCAGGTCTTGGGGCCTTAATATCCAGGTCTTGGGGCCTTAATATCCAGGCTTTGGGGCCTTAATATCCAGTCCTTGGGGCCTTAATATCCAGATCTTGGTGCCTTAATATCCAGGCCTTGGTGCCTTAATATCCAGGCCTTGGGGCCTTAATATCCAGGCCTTGGGGCCTTAATATCCAGGCCTTGGGGGCCTTAATATCCAGGCCTTGGGGGCCTTAATATCCAGGCCTTGGGGCCTTAATATCCAGGCCTTAGGGCCTAATAGCCAGGCCTTGGGGCCTAATATCCAGGCCTTAGGGCCTAATATCCAGGCCTTGGGGCCTTAATATCCAGGCCTTAGGGCCTAATATCCAGGCCTTGGGGCCTTAATATCCAGGCCTTAGGGCCCTAATATCCAGGCCTTGGGGCCTTAATATCCAGGTCTTGGGGCCTTAATATCCTGGATCGTGTCCAAAAATATTAAGCGGATCGTCGTCTTTAATAACTAGATGACTCGAACTATTACCTGGAATCTGGAATGTATTCCCCTACACGGAATGAGCTGACGGGGAGTTGTGAGAATCGAGGGGGTGAGCTGCCCTGTAATCTACAACCCAGAACTTGTAGCCTGACTTGTAGAATGGGGGCCTGACGGCTGAGTGAATAGTGCTCCGGATTCGTAGTCCTGATGTTCCGGGTTTATTTCACTCTGAGGCCCCTTGTTCACCTAGAAGTAAATAGGTACCTGGGAGTTAGACAGCTGCTACGGGCTGTATCCTGTGTGTGTGTGGGGGGGGGGGGGTGGGAGAAAAAAGAAATCAGTTGATTGATTGACAGTTGAGAGGCGGGCCCAAAGGGCCAGAGCTCAACCCCTGCAAGCATAACTAGGTGTGTACACTCACACACACACACACACACACACACACACACACACACACACACACACACACACACACACACACACACACACATATGTAAGACCACATATGTGGTTTTACATATGTACACCACATATGTAAGACCAATCCTGGAGTATGCGGCCCCAGCATGGAGCCCATACCTTGTCAAGCACAAGACGAAGCTGGAAAAAGTCCAAAGGTATGCCACTAGACTAGTCCCAGAACTAAGAGGCATGAGTTACGAGGAAAGGCTGCGGGAAATGCACCTTACGACACTGGAAGACAGAAGAGTAAGGGGAGACATGATCACAACCTACAAAATCCTCAGAGGAATCGACCGGGTAAACAAGGATAAACTATTCAACACTGGTGGGACGCGAAAAAGGAGACAGGTGGAAGCTGAGTACCCAAATGAGCCACAGAGACGTTAGAAAGAACTTTTTCAGTGTCAGAGTAGTTAGTAAATGGAATGCACTAGGAAGTGATGTGGTGGAGGCTGACTCCATACACAGTTTTAAATGTAGATATGATAGAGCCCAGTAGGCTCAGGAATCTGTACAACAGTTGATTGACGGTTGAGAGGCGGGACCAAAGAGCCAGAGCTCAACCCCGCAAGCACAATTAGGTGAGTACAATTAGGTGAGTACACACACACACACACATACACACACATTCTACCCCTCCCCTCCTCCCGAGTCCTCCCTCCCTCCCTTTCCTTCCCAGCCTCCCTCCCCTTTCACCCCATACCCTCCCTGTCCCTCCCCCTTCACTGGATCCCCCGCCCATCATCCCAGAATCCTCTGAGACCCTGTTATCCACCTCACAGGTCCTCACACCCATGGAACAGCCTCCCCCACCAGCAGAACACTCACCAAGGAGGCGATTTGAGAAGGGACAGAAGAAAGTGAGCCTCAAAGCGATGTACACTAACATAGATGGAATTACAAATAAAGCAAATGAACTTGGAGAACGGGTACTAGAGGAAAACCCAGACATAATAGCCCTCACAGAAACAAAGCTAACGAAAGCGATAACAAACGCAGTGTTCCCACAGGACTATTATGTTATGAGGAAAGAGAGGGAAGGAAGAGGTGGTGGTGGTGTAGCTCTGCTGGTAAGAAAAGGCTGTGATTTTGAGGAGATGGATATTCAGGGCTGTGAAGGTTTCAGTGACTACATAGCAGGTACCGTAACAAATGGAGGGAAAAAAATTATAGTCGTAGTCATATATAATCCACCACCAAATGACAGAAGACCTAGACAGGAATATGATAGAAACAGCATGGCCACCATTAACATAATAGAAAGAGCAGCTTCTGTTGCTAGCAGGAATGGATCTGGACTACTAATTATGGAAGACTTCAACCATGGGAAGATAGATTGGAAGAACAGAGACCCGCATGGAGAAACAGAAACATGGAGAGCTAAGCTGCTGGACGTGGCAACAAGAAACTTTCTAAGCCAGCACATCAAAGAACCAACAAGAATGAGAGGAGAAAATGAACCAGCAATGCTTGATTTGATATTTACCCTAAATGAGTGGGATATAAGGGAAGTTAAGATGGAAGCGCCCTTGGGAATGAGTGACCACAGTGTATTGAACTTTGAGTACCTGGTAGAGCTAGGACTTATCTCCCCCAAAAAAGAACTAGGAATCAAAAGGCTGGCATACCGAAAGGGGAATTATGAACAGATGAGAAGTTTCCTGAGTGAAATACCTTGGGACACAGATCTCAGAGACAAGTCTGTACAGGGTATGATGGATTACGTTACCCAGAAGTGTCAGGAGGCAGTAAACAGGTTCATCCCGGCCCAAAGGGAAAAATCCAAAAAGCAACAGAAGAATCCATGGTATAATAGGGCATGTATGGAAGCGAAGAAACTAAACAAAAGGGCGTGGAGGAACTTCCGGAATAACAGAACACCAGAAAGCAGAGAGAGATACCAGAGAACCAGGAATGAGTACGTCAGGGTGAGAAGAGAAGCAGAGAAAAGTTTTGAAAATGATATAGCAAACAAAGCCAAGACCGAACCAAAGCTACTCCACAGTCACATCATAAGGAAAACAACAGTGAAAGAACAGGTTTTGAAACTTCGAACAGGCGAGGACAGGTATACAGAGAATGACAGAGAGGTGTGTGAGGAACTCAACAAGAGGTTCCAGGAGGTCTTCACAATAGAACAAGGTGAGGTCACTGTGCTAGGTGAAAGGTAGGTAAACCAGGCGGCCTTGGAAGAGTTCGAAATTACGAGAGAGGAGGTCAAGAGATACTTGCTGGATCTGGATGTTAGAAAGGCTGTTGGTCCAGATGGGATCTCACCATGGATACTGAAAGAGTGTGCAGAGGCACTTTGCTTGCCACTCTCCATAGTGTATAGTAAGTCACTGGAGACTTGAGACCTACCAGAAATATGGAAGACGGCGATTGTGGTCCCAATATACAAAAAGGGAGACAGACAAGAGGCACTGAACTACAGGCCAGTGTCCTTGACTTGTATACCATGCAAGGTGATGGAGAAGATCGTGAGAAAAAACCTGGTAACACATCTGGAGAGAAGGGACTTGTGACAAATCGCCAACATGGATTCAGGGAGGGTAAATCTTGCCTTACAGGCTTGATAGAATTCTACGATCAGGTGACAAAGATTAAGCAAGAAAGAGAGGGCTGGGCGGGCTGCATTTTCTTGGATTGTCGGAAAGCCTGTGACACAGTACCGCATAAGAGGCTGGTACATAAGCTGGAGAGACAGGCAGGTGTAGCTGGTAAGGTGCTCCAGTGGATAAGGGAGTATCTAAGCAATAGGAAGCAGAGAGTTACGGTGAGGTGTGAGACCTCCGATTGACGTGAAGTCACCAGTGGAGTCCCACAGGGCTCTGTACTCGGTCCTATCTTGTTTCTGATATATGTAAATGATCTCCCGGAGGGTATCGATTCATTTCTCTCAATGTTTGCGGACGATGCTAAAATTATGAGAAGGATTAAAACAGAAGAGGACTATTTGAGGCTTCAAGAAGACCTAGACAAGTTGAAGGAATGGTCGAACAAATGGTTGTTAGAGTTAAACCCAACCAAATGTAATGTAATGAAGATAGGTGTAGGGAGCAGGAGGCCAGATACAAGGTGTCATCTGGGAGAGGAAATTCTTCAGAAGTCAGAGAAGGAAAAAGACTTGGGGGTTGATATCACGCCAGACCTGCCTCCTGCAGCACATATCAAGCGGATAACATCAGCGGCATATGCCAGGCTGGCCAACATACGAACGGCATTCAGAAACCTGTGTAAAGAATCATTCAGAACTTTGTATACCACATATGTCAGGCCAATCTTGGAGTATGCATCCCCAGCATGGAGTCCATATCTAGTCAAGGATAAGACTAAACTAGAAAAGGTTCACAGGTTTGCCACCAGACTAGTACCCGAGCTGAGAGGTATGAGCTACAAGGAGAGACTACGGGAATTAAACCTCACTTCGCTGTAAGACAGAAGAGTTAGGGGGGACATGATCACCACATTCAAGATTCTGAAGAGAAATGATAGGGTAGATAAAGACAGTCTATTTAACACAAGGGGAACACGTACAAGGGGACACAGGTGGAAACTGAGTGCCCAAATGAGCCACTGAGATATTAGAAAGAACTTTTTTAGTGTCAGAGTGGTGGACAAATGCAATGCATTAGGAAGAGATGTGGTGGAGGCTGACTCCATACACAGTTTCAAGTGTAGATATGATAGAGTCCAATAGGCTCAGGAATCTGTACACCTGTTGATTGACGGTTGAGAGGCGGGACCAAAGAGCCAGAGCTCAACCCCCGCAAACACAACTAGGTGAGTACAACTAGGTGAGTACATCCCCCAAGCCCTCCTGTCTCTCCCACCTCCAAGCCCTCCGTTCTCCCCCGCCCCCCTAATCCCCCCACTCTCCCCCACCCCACCTAAGTCTCCCCCTCTTCACCATTCCTCTAAACCCTCCCCTCTTCCTCACCCACCTCAGCCTTCCTTTTCCCCCCCACGCCCCCCAAGCCCTCCCCTCTTCTCTGCCCCTCCCCATCTCCCCCATCCCCCAAAGCCTCTCCTCTCCCTATGCTCCCCCAACTCTCCCCCTCTCACTCTCCCCCTCTCTCACCCACCCCCCTACCCTCGCCCTCTGCCACACCTCCCCCCCCCACCCCTCAAGCCTCCTCCACTAGACTCCTGGTACCAGATCCTCCCTGCTCCCGCTCGCCCCAGATCCCACAGATCCCCCCCAGAAGAGAAGCAGAAGAGACTCAGTTTCAGGGTGATGTACTCAAACATAGATGGGATCACAAGCAAGACAAGTGAACTAAGGGAAAGAGCACAAGAAGTGAACCCAGATGTAATCGGACTCACTGAAACAAAACTCTCTAGAATCATAACGAATGCCGTGTTTCCCCAGGAGTACACAGTGATAAGGAAAGAGAGGGAAGGTAGGGGAGGAGGCAGAGTGGCCCTACTCATGAGAAATGAATGGAGTTTTAAGGAGATGTCTATCCCGGGCTGAGAGGGGTTCAGAGACTACATAGCAGGCACCATGACAATGGGAGGACCAAGAATAGTAGTAGCAGTAATATACACCCCTTTACCAAATGACAGAAGACCCAGTCAAGAGTACAAAAACAACAACATGGCAGTTAACACTATAATTGAGAGGGCAGCCACTGCTGCCTGTAGAAATAGATCCCACCTGCTCATCATGGGGGACTTCAATCACGGAAGGATTGACTGTGAGAACAAGGAACTGCATGGAGGCGAGGATACGTGGAGAGCCAAACTACTGGAGGTGGTGACTAGAAACTTCTTACCCAGCATGTCGGAGAACCCACAAGGATGAGAGGAAATAACGAACCAGCAAGACTCGACCTAGTCTTCACTCTGAATGACTCCGACATAAGAGAAATCGGTTTTGAGGACCCAATACAAATGAGCGACCACAGTGTACTGGTGTTTGAGTACCTGATTGAAGAAGGGTTATTGAACTCGAGGAGGGATACCGAAACCAAAAGGTTAGCATACCAAAAGGGAAACTATGAGGAGATAAGAAAATTCCTAGCAGATATAGCATGGGAAACAGAGCTCAGGGGAAAGACGGCCCAAGATATGATGAACTACATCACGCAGAAGTGCAAGGGCGCAGCAAACAAGTTATCTTGAGGTTATCTTGAGATGATTTCGGGGCTTTAGTGTCCCCGCGGCCCGGTCCTCGACCAGGCCTCCACCCCCAGGAAGCAGCCCGTGACAGCTGACTAACACCCAGGTACCTATTTTACTGCTAGGTAACAGGGGCATAGGGTGAAAGAAACTCTGCCCATTGTTTCTTGCCGGCGCCCGGGATCGAACCCGAGACCACAGGATCACAGTCCAGCGTGCTGTCCGCTTGGCCGACCGGCTCCCCGTACTCCCCATAACTAATACACCCTCTCTTCCACTCCCAGCACCCATGCTCCATTCTCCTCTCAGCCCTCTGCCCTCAATATCCCTCTCCCCCCCCCCCCCAACATCTCAACATCTATCCTACTCAGTCTCACTCTATTTCTCAAACCCCCTAAGCCATTCAGACCCTCCCTTACTTTCAAACCCATTCGCCTACCAGGCTCTCCCAGGCACCCCCTCTAGCACACACACACCCAGAAACCCCCACAGCCCCCACTCGTCCCTTACACCCCACAGTGACATTTCCCCCAGATCCCCGGAGAAAGGGGGAATTCTGACACCAGAGTTTCCAAGAAGAGTCTCAAGGTTTGGTACACCAATGCTGATGTGGGTATCCAATAAAGCAGAAGAGATGAAAGAAAGAGTTAGTGAGGCAGACCCAGACATAGTGGCAATAGTGGAAACTAAAATAAATGGCATGATCTTGGATGCAATCTATCCAGAGGGGTACCAGGTGATAAGAAAAGAAAGAACACAGAGACAGTGAGGAGGAGTGGCACTCCTAATAATGCGGCAATGAAAGTTTAATGAGCTGGAAAATCCGGGTACCAATAAAAGCACGAACTCCATACATGGAACTCTGACAGTGGATGGGAAGAAGATTGTAATCTTGATACTCTACAATTCCCCACCAAACAGTAGAAGGCCCAGGCAGGAGTATGATGACAACAACAAGGCATGTATAGATGAACTGCAGAGGGCAGCAACAATAGCGCATAGAATGAGAGCGAAGCTGCTGGTCATGGGGGACCTAAATCACGGAGAGATAGATTGGGAAACGAGGAATTCCTATGGCGGGGAGGAGACCTGGGGAGCGAAGCTGGTAGACGTTATTGACAGAAATTTCCTAACACAGCATGTGAAGGAAGACACTAGGGAAAGAGGAGGGGATACGCCCAGCCTATTAGACCTCATTTTCACCCAGAATGTAGATGACATCGAGCATTTGGAACATGAAATACCACTAGGAGCCAGTGACCATTGTGTCTTAGTCTTTAACTACACGATGGAGCTTAAAATTGTGATCAAAGGACAAGAGGTCCGAGAAAGGAGACTTGACTACAGAAAAGGGGGACTACAGGAGGATAAGGGACTACCTGGGAGAAGTGCAGTGGGAGGAAGAAATTAGAGGAAAAACAGTGCAAGGTATGATGGACCAAGTCATATGGAAATGCAGGAGGCTGAAGAGAGATTTGTTCCAACAGTAAAGGAAAAACGTAAGCGGGAATATAATAACCCGTGGTTAAATAGACAGTGTCAGGAAGCAAAAGTGAGAAGCAGGAGGGAGTGAAGGAAGTACAGAAGACAAAGGACAGAGGACAACAGGATTAGATGTAACAGAGCTAGGAATGATTACATTAACATAAGACGAGTGTCGGAAAGAAATTATGAGAATGAAATTGCAATCAAAGCGAAAAAGCAACCTAAATTACTACATAGCCATATAAGAAGGAAGATGTCGGTAAATGACCAAGTGACAAGACTGAGGAAAACAGAAGGGGCATATACAGAAAGCGTCAAGGAAATCTGCAAGGTACTGAATGCAAGTTTCCATGGAGAGTTCACAACCGAGCCTCAGTGGTTCCCATTGTTAAAAGAGATTACCCTAGATGAAAGACTATCAGATATAGAGGTGATAGCAGAGGAGGTAATGAAACAGTTGACAACACAGGATGCAACTAAAGCGGTTGGACCAGACAAGGTATCACCGTGGATACTAAAAGAAGAAGCGCAGGCTCTCAGCGTGCCTCTGGCAATGATCTTTAATCAGTCACTTATGTCGGGAGAATTGCCCAGTTGCTGGAAGGAGGCAAATGTCGTACCGATTTTCAAGAAAGGTGATAGGGAGGAGGCACTTAACTACAGACCCGTATCACTGACAAGCATCCCCTGCAAAATACTTGAAAGAATAATTAGGCTAAGACTTGTTGAGCACCTGGAGAGCATTGGGTTTGTAAACAAGCACCAACATGGGTTCTGGACAGGGAAATCATGCCTAACAAACCTTTTAGAATTCTATGACAAAGTAACAAGGATAAGGCAGGACAGAGAAGGCTGGGCAGACTGCATATTTCTTGACTGCCAAAAGGCCTTTGATACAGTACCGCACATGAGACTGCCATACAAACATGAGAGGCAGGCAGGAGTAAGCGGAAAGGCCCTACCATGGGTGAGGAACTACCTAACAGGATGGAGCCAAAGGATAATGGTAAGGTGTGAGAAGTCGGATTGGCGAACAGTAACGAGTGGAGTACCTCAAGGATCGGTGCTAGGACCAATTCTATTTCTAATATATGTTAACGACATGTTTACAGGAGTAGAATCCTACATGTCGATGTTCGCAGATGACGCAAAGCTGACGAGAAGAGTTGTGACAGATGAGGATTGTAGGATCCTTTAAGAGGACTTGAACAGGTTGCAGAGATGATCAGAGAAATGGCTACTGGAGTTCAACACGAGAAAATGTAAAATTATGGGAATGGGATCAGGTGATAGAAGATCAAAGGACCAGTACACAATGAAGGTAAACTATCTACCTGTAACAATTCGAGAAAGAGACCTGGGAGTGGACATAACACCTAATCTATCTCCTGAAGCACATATAAATAGGATAACGACAGCAGCGTACTTTACACAGGCAAAACTTAGAACATCATTCAGAAACCTAAGTGAGGAAGCATTTAGGGAACTTTACACTGCCTACGTGAGACCAGTCTTAGGGTATGCCATGCCATCATGGAGCCCCTACCTGAAGAAACACATAAGGAAACTGAAAAAAGGTTCAGAAGTTTACGACGAGGTTCGTTCCAGAGTTACAAGGGATGGGATATGAAGAGCGCCTGAAGGAACTAAATCTTTCAACAGCCAGCCAGCATGAGTAAGAGTAAATGAGGATGGACAGATGAAAGTGTGCTTCTAAGTGACGTATGCAAACATAGCTGGGATGATGTACACAAACATCGATGGGATTACGAATAAAATAAGTGATCTTGTAGATAGAACACAAGAAGAAAACCCTGATGTAATAGCACTCACAGAAACAAAACTCTCAGGCATCATAACAAATGCAGTGTTTCCACAGGACTACTATATAATAAGGCGAGAGAGAGAGGGAAGAGGAGGAGTAGCATGGCTGATAAAGAAAAACTGGAGTTTTGAAGAGATGAACATCACAGAATGTGAAGATTTCAGAGACTACATAGCAGGCATTATGGCAATGAGAGGACCTAAGATAATGACAGTAATAATATATATACCCCCCATTAAATGAGAGGAGAATGAAAGGAACAACATGGCAATCATTAACATAATAGAGAGACCGGCTTCTATTACCTGCATGAAGAAATCTAAACTGTTGATCATGAGTGACTTCAACCACGGAAAGATAGACTGGGAAAATAGAGAAACACGGAAGGGACAGAAACATAGAAAGCTAAACTATTTGACGTGGTGACAAGAAACTTTCTACGCCAACATGTCAATGGGCCCCAAATGAATGAGTGGGAATGATGAACCAGCCAGACTTAATATGGTGTTCTCCCTGAACGAGTAAGCGAGGTCAAATCGGACCCCCCCCCCCCCCCATAAGAATGAGTGACTACAGTGTCCTAACATTTGAGTATCTGGTGGAAGTAGGATTAACCCATCCAACGGACCGAAAAGTAAAAGGCTGGAATACGGAAGAGGGAACTATGGTGAGATTATATGATATCTTACAGGAATACAATGGACGACAGATCTCAATGGAACGTCTGTACAAAGCATGATGAACTGCATCACCTAGAAGTATCAGGAGGCAGAAAAAAGATTTATCCCGACCCAGAAAGCAAAAAACTTAGAAGCAAAAGTGGGAATCCTTGGTTCAGTCTGTCACGTAACTAAGCAAGGCAGCTAAACTCAAGGTCAAGGAGAAACTCCAGAAACAACAGTACACCAGATGATTGAAAGTTCGGAAGCGGGACCAAAGAGCCAGAGCTCAACCCCTGCAAGCTCAAGTAGGTGAGTTCACATACTCACCAACCGTGCACCATCCTACACCCAACACCCGTACACCATCCTACACACTTCCCGTGCACCATCCTATACTCCACCCGAGCACCATCCTACACACTTCCCGTGCACCATCCGACACTATCCGTGCACCATCCTACACATCACCCGTGCACCATCCTACACACCACACGTGCACCATCCTACACACTTCTCGTGAACCATCCTACACCCCACCCGTGCACCATCCTACACACCACCCGTGCACCATCCTACACACCACACGTGCACCATCCTACACACTTCCCGTGAACCATCCTACACCCCACCCGTGCACGATCCTACACCCCACCCGTGCACCATCCTACACACCACCCGTGCACCATCCTACACACAACACGTGTCCATCCTACACACCACCCGTGCACCATCCTACACCCCACCCGTGCACCATCCTACACACCACCCATGCACCATCCTACACACCACACGTGCCCATCCTACACACCACCCGTGCACCATCCTACACACCACCCGTGCCCCATCCTACACCCCACCGGTGCACCATCCGACACCCCACCCGTGCACCATCCTAAACACCATCCTACACCCCTCCCGTGCACCACCCTACACACCACCCGTGTATCATCCTACACACCACCTGTGCACCATCCTACACACCACCGGTGCACCATCCTAGACCCCACCCGTGCACCATCCTACACACCAACCGTGCACCATCCTGCACACCACCCGTGCACCATCCTACACACCACCCGTGCCTCATCCTACACTATCCGTGCACCATCCTACACACCACCTGTGCACCATCCTACACCCCACCCATGCACCATCCTGCACACCACCCGTGCACCATCCTACACACCACCCATGCACCATCCTACACTATCCGTGCACCATCCTACACACCACCCGTGCACCATCCTACACACCACCCGTGCACCATCCTACACACCACCAGTGCACCATCCTATACTCCACCCGTGCACCATCCTACACACTTCCCGTGCACCATCCTACACACTTCCCGTGCACCATCCTACACACTACCCGTGCACCATCCTACATATTTCCCGTGCACCATCCGACACTATCCCTGCACCATCCTACACACCACCCATGCACCATCCTATACACCACCCGTGCACCATCCTAATCACCAGTGCACCATCCTACACACCACCTGTGCACCATCCTACACCCCAACCGTGCACCATCCTACACACCACCCGTGTACCATCCTACACACCACCCGTGCACCATCCTAATCACCAGTGCACCATCCTACACACCACCTGTGCACCATCCTACACCCCAACCGTGCACCACCCTACACACCACCCGTGTACCATCCTACACACCACCCGTGCACCATCCTGCACACCACCCGTGCACCATCCTACACACCACCCATGCACCATCCTACACTATCCGTGTACCATCCTACACACCACCCGTGCACCATCCTACACACCACCCGTGCACCATCCTACACACTTCCCGTGCACCATCCTACACAGCACCCGTGCACCATCCTACATATTTCCCGTGCACCATCCGACACTATCCGTGCACCATCCTATACACCACCCATGCACCATCCTACACACTACCCGTGCACCATCCTAATCAACCGTGCACCATCCTACACACCACCTGTGCACCATCCTACTCACCACCCGTGCACCATCCTACACACTACCCGTGCACCATCCTACACACCACCCGTCCACCATCCTACACACCACCCGTGCACCATCCTACACACTACCCGTGCACCATCCTGCAAACTTCCCGTGCACCATCCTACACACCACCCGTGCACCATCGTATACCCCACACGTGCACCATCCTACACCCACCGTGCTCCATCCTACACCCCACCCGTGCACCATCAAGCACCCCACCCGTGCACCATCCTACACTCCCCCCGTGCACCATCCTACACACCACCTGTGCACCATCCTACACACCACTCGTGCCTCATCCTACACTATCCGTGCACCATCCAACACACCACCCGTGCACCATCCTACACCCCACCCGTGCACAATCCAACACACCCGTGCACCATCCTACACACCACCCGTGCACCATCCTACACACCCGTGCACCATCCTACACACCCCCCGTGCACCATCCTACACACCACCTGTGCACCATCCTACACACCACCCGTGCCTCATCCTACACTATCCGTGCACCATCCAACACACCACCCGTGCACCATCCTACACACCACCCGTGCACAATCCTACACACCCGTGAACCATCCTACACACACCCCGTGCACCATCCTACACACCCGTGCACCATCCTACACACCACCCGTGCCTCATCCTACACTATCCGTGCACCATCCTACACACTACCTGTGCACCATCCTACACCCCACCCGTGCACCATCCTACACACCACCCGTGCAACTTTCTACACACTACCCGTGCAGCATCCTACACACAACCCGTGCACCATCCTGCACACCACCCGTGCACCATCCTACACACCACCCATGCAACTTTCTACACACTACCCGTGCAGCATCCTACACACAACCCGTGCACCATCCTGCACACCACCCGTGCACCATCCTACACACCACCCATGCACCATCCTACACTATCCGTGCACCATCCTACACACCACACGTGCACCATCCTACACACCACCCGTGCACCATCCTACACACTTCCCGTGCACCATCCTACACACCACCCGTGCACCATCCTACACACCACCCGTGCACCATTCTACATATTTCCCGTGCACCATCCTACACACCACCTGTGCACCATCCTACACACTACCCGTGCACCATCCTACTCACCACCCGTGCACCATCCTGCACACTACCCGTGCACCATCCTACACACCACCCGTCCACCATCCTACACACCACCCGTGCACCATCCTACACACTACCCGTGCTCCATCCTACACCCCACCCGTGCACCATCCTACACACCACCCGTGTACCATCCTATACCGCTACCCGTGCACCATCCTACACACCACCCATGCACCATCAAACACCCCACCCGTGCAACAATCTACACACAACCCGTGCACCATCCTGCACACCACCTGTGCACCATCCTACACACCCCCCGTGCACCATCCTACACACCACCCGTGCACCATCCTAAACACCCGTGCACTATCCTACACACTACCCGTGTAGTGTGTACACACCAACACACCACCCGTGCACCATCCTACACACCACCCGTGCACCATCCTACACACCCGTGCACCATCCTACACACCACTTGTGCACCATCCTACACACCCGTGCACCCTTCTACACACCACCCTTGCACCATCCTACACACTACCCGTGCACCATCCTACACACTTCCCGTGTATAATCCTACACACCACCCGTGTGCCATCTTACACACTTCACGTGCATCATCCTACACACCACTCGTGAACCATCCTACACACACCCCGTGCACCATCCTACACACCCGTGCACCATCCTACACACCACCAGTGCACCATCCTACACACTTCCCGTGCACCATCCTACAACCCACCCGTGCACCATCCTACACACCACCCGTGCATCATCCTACACACCACCCGTTCACCATCCTACACACCACCCGTGCATCATCCTACACACCACCCGTTCACCATCGTACACACCACCCGTGCATCATCCTACACACCACCTGTGCACCATCCTACACACCACCCGTACACCATCCTACACACTAGCCGCGCACCATCCTACACCCCACCCGTGCACGATCCTACACCCCACCCGTGCACCATCCTACACACCACCCGTGCACCATCCTACACACCACACGTGTCCATCCTACACACCACCCGTGCACCATCCTACACCCCACCCGTGCACCATCCTACACACCACCTGTGCACCATCCTTCACGCCACCCGTGCACCATCCTACACCCCACCCGTGCACTATCCTACACACCACCTATGCACCATCCTGCACACCACCCGTGCACCATCCTACACACCACTTGTGCATCATCCTACACTATCCGTGCACCATCCTACACACCACCTGTGCACCATCCCACACCCCACCCGTGCACCATCCTACACACCACCCGTGCACCATCCTGCACACCACCCGTGCACCATCCTACACATCACTCATGCACCATCCTACACTATTTGTGCACCATCCTACACACCACCCGTGCACCATCCTACACACCACCAGTGCACCATCCTATACTCCACTCGTGCACCATCCTACACACCACCCGTGCACCATCCTAAACACCACTTGTGCATCATCCTACACTATCCGTGCATCATCCTACACACCACCTGTGCACCATCCTACACCCCACCCGTGCACCATCCTACACACCACCCGTGCACCATCCCGCACACCACCCGAGCACCATCCTACACATCACCCATGCACCATCCTACACTATCCGTGCACCATCCTACACACCACCCGTGCACCATCCTACACACCACCCGTGCACCATCCTACACACCACTTGTGCATCATCCTACACTATCCGTGCACCATCCTACACACCACCTGTGCACCATCCTACACCATACCCGTGCACCATCCTACAACCACCCGTGCATCATCCTGCACACCACCCGTGCACCATCCTACACATCACCCATGCACCATCCTACACTATCCGTGCACCATCCTACACACCACCCGTGCACCATCCTACACACCACCAGTGCACCATCCTATACTCCACTCGTGCACCATCCTACACACCACCCGTGCACCATCCTACAAACTTCCCGTGCACCATCCTACACGCCACCCGTGCACCATCCTACACATTTCTCGTGCACCATCCGACACTATCCGTACACCATCCTACACACCACCCGTGCACCATCCTACACACCACCCGTGCACCATCCTAAACACCACTTGTGCATCATCCTATACTATCCGTGCATCACCCTACACACCACCTGTGCACCATCCTACACCCCACCCGTGCACCATCCTACACACCACCCGTGAACCATCCTGCACACCACCCGTGCACCATCCTACACATCACCCATGCACCAACCTACACTATCCGTGCACCATCCTACACACCACCCGTGCACCATCCTACACACCACCCGTGCACCATCCTACACACCACCAGTGCACCATCCTATACTCCACTCGTGCACCATCCTACACACCACCCGTGCACCATCCTACACACTTCCCGTGCACCATCCTACACACCACCCGTGCACCATCCTACACATTTCCCGTGCACCATCCGACACTATCCGTGCACCATCCTACACACCACCCGTGCACCATCCTACACACCACCCGTGCACCATCTTACACACCACCCGTGCACCATCCTAAACCCCCGTACACCATCCTACTCACCACCCGTGCACCATCCTACACACTACCCGTGCACCATCCTACACACCACCCGTGCACCATCCTACACACCACCTGTGCACCATCCTACACACTACCCGTGCATCATCCTACACACTTCCCGTGCACCATTCTACACACCACCCGTGCACCATCCTATACCCCCTACCCATGTACCATCTTATAACCCACACGTGCACCATCCTACACCCAATGTGCTCCATCCTACACCCCACCCGTGCACCATCCTACACACCACCCGTGCACCATCCTATACCCCTACCCATGCATCATCAAATACCCCACCCATGCACCATCCTACACACCACCCGTGCACCATCCAACACACCACCCGTGCACCATCCTAAACACCCGTGCACCATCCTACACACTACCCATGTATAATCCAACACACCACCCATGCACCATTCTACACTCCACCCGTGCACCATCCTACACACCACCTGTGCACCATCCTACACACTACCCGTGCACCATTCTACTCACCAGCCGTGCACAATACTACACACCTTTTGTACACTATCCTAAACACCTGTGCACCATCCTACACACCACCTGTGCACCATACTACACACCACCCGTGCACCATCCTAAACACCCATGCACCATCCTACACACTACCCGTGCACCATCCTACACACTACCCGTGCACCATACTACACACCACCTGTGCACCATCCTAAACACCCATACACCATCCTACACACTACCCGTGCACCATCGTACACACTACACGTGCACCATCCTACTCATCACCAGTGCACCATCCTACACACTACCCGTGCACCATCCTACACACCACCCGTGCACCATCCTACACACTACCCGTGCACCATCCTACTCACCACCCGTGCACCATACTACACACCACCCGTGCACCATCCTAAACACCCATGCACCATCCTATGCACCACCCGTGCACATCCTACACACTACCCGTGCACCATCCTACACATTACCTGTGCACCATCCTACACACTACCCGTGCACCATCCTACACACCACCCGTGCACCATACTACACACCACCCGTGCACAATCCTACACACTACCCATGCACCATCCTACTCACCACCCATGCACCATCCTACACACCACCTGTGCACCATCCTACACACCACCCGTGCACCATCCTATACACACAAAGGGCCGCTATATCCGAGTGTTGTGATGCGTCCCACGCGCAAATTTATCCTAATTTGCTCCTATTCTCTTTGTTTACCAGCTATTTCCTTCTTTTCCTGTGGCACCTTGACCCTTTCTTATATATATATATGTATATATATATATATATATATATATATATATATATATATATATATATATATATATATATATATATATATATATTTTGTGACGATAATCTCTTTCAAGAGAGATTAAGCCTGCTCTTCCCTCCAAACTACGTCCCAGAAACAACTAATATAGAAGATATATCCAACAAGTACAACAACAAGTTTTGCCAGAGAGCAAAACGTATCCAGCACCAGCACACCTGCTCGCCTCCGCCACCGTTAAACCGGCAAACTGCTTGTCCATCGCCTGCCCATCGCTGATTGGCTGGTGCCCGTCGCACCTGCTCCACCACCCGCCACACGAGCTGATGTCTGGGCCACCGCGACCTAGGGAAGGCAGAATATATCGTGCTCCACACAAGTTAACACGTCTCATTGGTAGACTAAGCTTTGGCTTACGTGTACTAAGGGAGGTGGCAGCTTGAAGCCAATATTCCTGCACTAATATAATTTACTTTGCTATTATTCACTTGTCTTAACGTAACTTTTCATTTGCCAGTGATTATTCTTATTATTTTGTTTGATTTATCTGTTACAATTTTTATGTCCAATTTTATTCATGTTTTGCTTTTCTAATGTAATTAAATTTCATTGTTAAATTTACTTGTGTTTTGTGTCTTCCCATTACCTTACCACAGACGAAAGTTCCAGCTTTTTTCTTTTTTTTTCTTTATGTGACGAGGCCATACCCCTAGCTTTTGAAACAGCCGAACACCAACGCGTTACCGTCACAATATATATATATTTATTTATTTATTTATTTATTTACTAGCTGTACCCTGCCACGCGTTGCTATGGCTCAGCAACCTTCCCGTCTCCCAGTCCTCCCCATCATTTCCCCCCTCCCCTGTCCCCTCGTCCTCCCAACCATCCTCACTCTTTAGTCCCTTTTTCTCCCCTTCATCCTCCACTCCAGCATCCCTCGTCCTCTTAACCATTCCCCACTCCACAATCCCCTCGTCCTCCCTACCATTTACCTTTCTCCGTCCCCTTCTCCTCCCCACTTCCCCCCAGTCCCCTTGTCCTCCCAACCAATCTCCATTCCCCTCGTCCCCATCATCCCAACTCCCCTGTCCCCTCGTCGTCCCCCTCCATTACCCCCTCCCAGGTCTGGGGCTAGACTCACGAAGCAGTTACGCAAGCACTTACGAACCTGGGGCCAGATTCACGAAGCAGTTACGCAAGCACTTACGAACCTGGGGCCAGATTCTCGAAGCAGTTATGCAAGCACTTACGAACCTGTACATCTTTTCTCAATCTTTGTCGGCTTTGTTTACAGTTATTAAACAATTAATGAGCTCCGAAGCACCAGGAGGCTGTTTATAACAATATCAACAGTTGATTGGTAAGTTTTCATGCTTGTAAACTGTTTAATAAATTTAACCAAAGCTATCAAAGATTGAGGAACGATGTACACGTTCGTAAGTGCTTGCGTAACTGCCTCGTAAATCTGGCCCCAGCTGTTCCCATCACTGAAATATAAGAAAAACAGATCAAAAAACGAAATGAAAATTAATGAAAAAAAAAAAAAAAAATAAACTATACTCACGAAATGAACGGTATGGTAAACAACACAGCTCAATTCCAACGCAATGTCACACAAAATAATTAAATCAAAATTTAAATAAATCGCAATTTATGAAAATTCAATTTATCAGTGAAATCAGTCCCACAGATGGTGCTGTTTAAAAAAAAAATCCTGTCACAGGTGAGGCTTGTATATAGTACATATATAAAAAGATGCGTCTATTCGAATGCAACGTTGTGTCAAAATTTCAAAGCAATCGGTAAGAGGTTTCGAAGATTTCCCTCACATGATTTTTACCGTCACAGACGTGACATCTATATAGTATGTATATAAAAATCTGCGGGGATGCGAGTGGAACGTTGTGTGAAAATTTTAAAGCAATCGGTGAAGGACTTATAGAGATTAGCGGTTATGCACAAACGAACATTTCCATTATTATTTATATAGATATATTTATTTATTCATATTAGTTTATCTGGGGAGCAAGTTTTCTTTAATACACATGTCATAAAACACAACAGTATTGTGACTTATTAATTTTCTTTTGGATATATTCCAAAAATAATAATTTCTTAATCTTTCCATTTTTATTGCTCGACTTTTCATCATCAATGTGACAGCTTGAGGAGTACACTGTGTTGCTCCAACACAGCTATACTGAGCTTACAAGGTTGTGGTTGTTGTTCTAAATTCAGTTTCTCGGAACAAAAAGTTCCAAGTAGCACGGGCTATAGTGAGCCCGTAAGTGGAGGCTCTTTGCAACCATTATCTGTATCAAAGGCTGATACTAGAAATCTGGGGATGGATGAAGGTCTTCATGGTGGATTTCAGCCTCGGAGGGCTGGCTGTACCAGTTATGGAGCTGGTTCCGTTTTTTGTTTGGCTGAGACTTGCTGCGAGTTGATATGGCCGTGATGTTGTTGCAGTTTGGTGAGGTGGCCTCCTTCAGGAAGTCTTTTACCAAGTAGGTGTCGTATTTATGCTGCGGTGGTGGAGCTCCTACTAAGATTTCCTCGCCTGAGGAGTCCGTAACCTCCGTAGTTGGTGGTTTTGTCTTTTGTCTCGCAGCCTAAGGTAGGCTCAGGTGTCATGGATTTGTGGTAGAAGCTATTTCAGGAGCGTTCATGGTGCTGTTAGTATTCGTAGACAGCACGTGTGCTAGTCTGCTGAGATGGTGACGGTAGGATTGTTGGGAGCTGGAGAGGGAAATACCCCTGTTTGTGCCGCCCGGGTCTTGGGAGGTTCTGGCATCTGTGTTGAGATCGACCTCGTGGTCGTCCTGGTGGTAGTCTCCGGAGTGATAGTGGAGGCAGTAAAACTTCCATCCGGGGTCAATGATGGGGTCCAGGCCGTTGGCAAGGTACAGCGTGTTGAGTTCCTTGACGAACCGTTGATTGTCTGGTCCGGCATGCCTCTCCTCTAGTCGAATAAGACCAGGAGATAATGCCTGCACGTGATGCAAGGTACTGTGAGGGTGCTGGCTAGTCCTTAGGTCCCCAGTGTGGAGGCCGGGTGGCCTGTTGGGAGGAGCTACTGTTTGGTAGGACTGGGAAGTCTTCTGGTAGGCTGGTGGGAGCTGAGGTGCTGGTGGCTCCGGCGGCGGAAGTAGAAGGTTTGGTCTTATTGGATTCAGCCTGGATCTTAATGATTCCCTGTCTGGGAGGGCAGTGGTGGGAAACTGCAGGTTGATTGTCACTGCAGAGCAGGCAGCAATGGGGTTTTGACTTACAGATGGAGTAATGATGGTCCTGGGCACAATGGCTGCACTTTTGGATGGGGTGCTGACACTTATTGGTGGGGTGGGAGTAATCATAGGACCGAAAGCACTGTTGGAGCTTGTGGAATTATTCCTTCTTCAATTGAAAGGGCGGAATCTTGATGCCGAAGCAGTGGATACCATGTGTGGCAGCCGGGGAGTGGGTATGCCCCCCCAAACAGTGTGGGGGACATACCGGATTTACACCACTGGGAGGTCAGGTATATACAGTAGGGGAGGAGCAGAGGTTAGAACCATGGATCAATAACCTATACATACAAAGATTAGTCAGTTGTAGTCAGCATGGCATTTTGGGCAGTGCAACCCATTCTCTCACTTTCGTATAGTCAATATTGACTTATTAAATACGTGCATATGTGACATACTAATTTATTGTGAATATTTTAGTTTACGTTGAAAAGCTTCATAGAAAACACCGACCTTACCTAACCTTCTTAGTATGTTAAGATAAGCATCTTATTGCTTCGTAATTACAATTATTACTTAAAATACCTACCTATTATAGGTTAAGTAATAATTGTAATTACGAAGCAATAAGATGCTTATCTTAACATACTAAGAAGGTTAACCTATACCTATAATAGGTTAAGTAATAATTGTAATTACGAAGCAATAAGATGCTTATCTTAACATACTAAGAAGGTTAGGTAAGGTCGGTGTTTTCTATGAAGCTTTCCAAGGTAAACTAAAATATTCACAATAAATTAGTATGTCACATATGCACTTATTTGATAAGTCAATATTGACTGTAAGAAAGTACGAGAACGGGTTGGGCAATGATGCCATCGATGGCATCTTCAGATTCCGCTCTTGTTCTTACTCTCGTGGTGGGTAGAATGAATAGCTTCGTAATTTGGGTATTTATGGTAGGGTGTTCCACTTTTATGTGAATGGCTTCAAGAATTTGTAATCTTAAGTCTTGGGTTTTGTCTATTATGCAAAGATTTATATTCAACTTTATTTTATTACTTTTATTTACTCTTGTTAGGGTGATGTCGTGGGCTTGTCTCATGTTATTTTTGGGGGCGCCTGATTGAAGATGACAGGTCAAACGCCTCGTCAGCTTGGTCGACGTCATACCTATGTACTTAGATTGAAGGTTACATCCTTCTTGGGGTCAGGTGTACATGTCTACAACGTTTGACTTCTGTAAAGGTTTCTCCGTCGGCTTCGGGTTGTTTTTAATAAGGATTCCGGTAGTCTTCTGGGTTTTATTGAATATGATTAGGTCTATGTTTTGGTTAGGAGTTATGTTTTTTACTCCTCTGCGAATTATTTCTTTCATTATTCGTTCTTCTTTGTTATGTTCACTGTGCATAGTTGATTTGCAATATAATTTTATTGCAGGTATCGTGGTTTCTGCTCTTGGTTCAAGATTGTACCATCGGTCCAGGTGTCTTCTTATAGCAGTGTTTATTTCCGTGTTGCTATATCCGTTGAACACCAATACCTGAGTTATTCTTTAAAACTCCCTTCTCACGTTGCTCCACTCAGAGCAGTGGGTAAGAGTTCAACGAATATAAGCGTTGAGGACACTGGTTTTGTATTTTTTGGGGCACTCACTCTTACTCTTTAGGCATAATCCTATGTTGGTAGGCTTAGTATATACGCTGGTGCTTACAGAGGTTCCTGTTATGTTATTAGTACATCCAGGAATGGCTGTAATCGGGTGATGTCAGTGCAATGTCAGTCACCGCAGTCATATCACCGGATGATGTCACTGCAACGTCACAGTCACCGCAGTGATATCAGCGGATGATGTCACTGCAAGACACAGTCACCGCAGTGATATCAGCGGATGATGTCACTGCAACGTCACAGTCACCGCAGTGATATCATCGCATATGATGTCACAGTGATGTCACACCGGTGTGCTAGTGTCCGTGGTCGACCAGATCACAACCGGTTCCCAGCGTCAGTCTTCTGGTTGGTGTTTAGGAGGACATAGAGAGCAGGCGCCCCGCTCTAAACCCGCGCTCAAGGGCTTGATCACTCTGCCAGAGCAGTTCGCGCGCTCTCATCAAAACAGTTTTTGTGACAGTTTAAATTGGCGCGCTGGCAATTAGCTTTTTGGCGGAGAAGTTAACGTGTGACGTCACCGCTGCTCATCTCTGTAAAATCCTGTGTGAAGCAGCACTAGTCTTGTGATATATTAGTGTGACAAGGGAGGGGGGAGGGGCGGGGGAGTTGTCTTCGAACCTAGTTGTGCTTGCGCGGGGGTTGAGCTCTGGCTCTTTGCTCCCGCCTTTCGACTGTCAGTCAATTGGGGTACAGGTTCCTGAGCCTATTGGGCTCTGTTATACCTACACTTCAAACTGTGTATGGAGTCAGCCTCCACCACATCACTGCCTAATGCATTCCACCTGTTAACTACTCTGACACTGAAAAAGTTCTTTCTAACGTCCCTGTGGCTCATTTGGGTACTCAGTTTCCACTTGTGTCCCCTTGTTCACGCACCCCCTGTCCTAAAGAGTTTGTCTTTGTCCACCCTGACAATTCTCCTGAGAATTTTGTAGGTGGTTATCATGTCTCCCCTTACTCTTCTGTTTTCCAGGGACGTGAGGTTAAGTTCCCGTAGCTTTTCCTCGTAGCTCATTTCTCTCGGTTCTAGGACTAGTCTGGTGGCATATTTCTAAATCTTCTCTAACTTTGTCTTGTGCTTAAGTCGGTATGGACTCCAGCCTGGAGCTGCATACTCTAGTATTGTTCTGACCTAAGAGGTAAACAAGATCCTGAATGATTCCTTGCACAAGTTTCTAAAGGCAGTTCTTATGTTGGCCAATCTAGCATATGCCGCTGATGATATCTTTTTGATGTGGGCCTCTGGGGACAGGTTCGGTGTATTGGCTGTAGTGAAGGTAGATACGAGTGAGTTGTGTGTGGTTGTAGTGTGTTATGATCACCGCCTAAATAACAGTGCTTTCCTGCCTCAAGAATCATTTTTACCCACCTAGAAAGATCACAGACGGCCCAAGCTGTAATTTAAGTTAAAATATTAAGGAGTCATATTCACACTCTTGCATAATATTTGGCTGTAAAGTGGGTGAATTGTGACAGATTGTGAAACAAAATGGCGCCCGGGCGAGCAGTGACACATCCGAGAACTGGTGGAGTGCAGCGACGCCTGCCTCAAGCTCATGTAACACAAGAGATGACTGGCTCAGGTGCTCAGCCAATCAGTGACGAGCTTTCTGTGACGTCATCGGTGGGCATGGAGCCCGCCCCAGAGAACGGAGCTCAGCGCACTGACCGCTACCTGTGCCGGGTAAGTCCACTATGGGTTCACCATAGCCCATGCTACTTGCCCCGCTCCTGTGCCAGGTAAGTCCACTACGGGTTCACCATAGCCCGTGCTACTTGCCCCGCTCCTGTGCCAGGTAAGTCCACTACGGGCTCACCATAGCCCGTGCTACTTGCCCCGCTCCTGTGCCAGGTAAGTTCACTACGGGCTCACCATAGCCCGTGCTACTTGCCTCGCTCCTGTGCCAGGTAAGTCCACTACGGGCTCACCATAGCCCGTGCTACTTGCCTCGCTCCTGTGCCAGGTAAGTCCACTACGGGCTCACCATAGCCCGTGCTACTTGCCTCGCTCCTGTGCCAGGTAAGTCTACTACGGGCTCACCATAGCCCGTGCTACTTGCCCCGCTCCTGTGCCAGGTAAGTCCACTACGGGCTCACTATAGCCCGTGCTACTTGCCCCGCTCCTGTGCCAGGTAAGTCCACTACGGGCTCACCATAGCCCGTGCTACTTGCCCCGCTCCTGTGCCAGGTAAGTCCACTACGGGCTCACCATAGCCCGTGCTACTTGCCCCGCTCCTGTGCCAGGTAAGTCCACTACGGGCTCACCATAGCCCGTGCTACTTGCCCCGCTCCTGTGCCAGGTAAGTCCACTACGGGCTCACCATAGCCCGTGCTACTTGCCCCGCTCCTGTGCCAGGTAAGTCTACTACGGGCTCACCATAGCCCGTGCTACTGATGGAAGTGTTTTTGTTCCGAGTTGCAGACTCTGCAACAACAACAACAACAACAAGAACCTCTCCCTCTGCTCTCTGGTCCATCTCCCATATTCTGCCTCTCTTCCTACATTCCTCTTCACTCCCTATGTCTTACCTTCTTCTCCCTTCCTATTTCTCTCTCCCCTCATCCTTGTCTCTCACCTCTATCTCACCCCCACCCCCCCTCCCCCCTCCCCCTCCTCTTCTCACAACGCCTCAAAGATTGATATAAACTCATAATTGACGTCTCGAAATTTTTTCCCTGAATTTGCTGAACCTTTTTTTTCAGTTTTACTTATAAATGTTTCTGGGAAGGTTTCTATTTATATAAATATTCTCCAAGTCTCGATCGTAATGGATAAGAGTATGGATTAGTGGTAGATAGATGGGTAGGGTTAAGTGGTAGATAGATGAGTAGGGTTAAGTGGTAGATAGATGCGTATGGGTAACTGGTAGATAGACGTATATGGGTAGATGTGCTCGTGGTTACTGGCAAGAGTTACCTGAATAGTTTAACTAATTAAGTGGTATACACATTCAGGTAAAAGGTGGGGGTGGTAAACTCTTGTAGATGTGTCTGGGAAAGTGGTAACTGAGTCTACCTTGGGGTATACATGTCCCTAACTAATTCTACGTATCCCACCCGCCAGTTGGGGTCTAACACCCCCCCCCCCTCCCTCCTCTAGTAGATATCACAATCAGAATCATTATTAGTAAACTCGCATACCAATCGTTACAATTATAGCTGAACCAAAGAGGTTTACACCATTGTAAATCAAACATATTGTTTAGGACATATTGAATGACATTTAGTTTACAATTTTGGCGTAGTTGACCTTTAGAGCGGTGAGACAAATAGTAAGAAATCACCTATATCTACAGAGTAGAATGTCTGTCTGTCTCCAAGGATGAAGGCCCGCCACTTGAGCCTAAGCCACACCCAACTTTGCAGGGTGACTGTTGGATGGAGGGGGAACAGTCATAGGAGAACGGTCACCAAGGGCGGGGGGGGGGGGGGGAGGGGGCCGGCTTCCATGGCACCCCCCCCCTCCCCCTTTTTAATTAGTCGGTAGATATAAAACATTTAAGGCTGAGTCAATACAAATTTAGCATTTGTTCATTATATTTTTAGAGGGGGGGTTACCCAACACTTAAATGACGTAACCTTTTGGGGAGGGTCGAGCCAAAACATGTATATATATGTATCTTCTATGTGTATAAGGTATGCATAACTGATGTGATATATAGACCATCATAACTGATGATAATGCTGCTTGTCTCAAGAGAGTTATACGAGACTTTATACCAATGATGAGCTCTTGCGTAGTCCTGAGGTTCCGGGTTCGATCCCCGGTGCAGGCGGAAACAAATGTGCAGAGTTTCGTTCACCCTGATCCCCCTCATGTTCACCTAGCAGTAAATAGGTACCTGGGAGTTAGACAGCTGCTACGGGCTGCTTCTTGGGGGATGTGTAACAAGAAGGAGGCCTGGTCGAGGACCGGGCCGCGGGGACGCTTAGCCCCGAAATCATCCCAAGATAAACCCTAGTGGATGAATGAAGACATTGATGACCCGCGGTGAGATATTGATCACCTGGATTCACTAAACTATCAAAACTAAGAAAATGTATATATGCTGGTTAGCATTGTTAATGTGTGGCCACGTCTGTGGTAGAAAATGTATATATGCTGGTTAGCAATGTTAATGTGTGGCCACGTCTGTGGTAGAAAATGTATATATGCTGGTTAGCATTGTTAATGTGTGGCCACGTCTGTGGTAGAAAATGTATATATGCTGGTTAGCATTGTTATTGTGTGGCCACGTCTGTGGTAGAAAATGTATATATGCTGGTTAGCAATGTTAATGTGTGGCCACGTCTGTGGTAGAAAATGTATATTTGCTGGTTAGTATTGTTAATGTGTGGCCACGTCTGTGGTAGAAAATGTATATATGCTGGTTAGTATTGTTAATGTGTGGCCACGTCTGTGGTAGAAAATAATAATAATAAAAATATCAATTCGGGCAACTTACCACACCAAGTTTCTGAAGAGTTAGTTACACCACCAGTGAGGGTAGCCAACTTCATGCATGGGAAAAGATAAGTGTGGATCATCAAGATAGTGTGGATCCCAAGCAAGCAAAACTCTCAGTGAGGGAAACTCAAGCAACATCCAGAGACTCTCAGATGCAGAGGTCAGTCACCAACCAAACAATCAGGGGCCAGATTCACCAAGCAGTTACGCAAGCACTTACGAACCTGGGGTCAGATTCACGAAGCAGTTACACAAGCACTTACGAACCTGTCCATCTTTTCTTAATCTTTGGCGGCTTTGTTTGCAATCATTAAACAGTTAATGAGCTCCGAAGCACCAGGAGGCTGTTTATAACAATAACAACAGTTGATTGGCAAGTTTTCATGATTGTAAACTGTTTAATAAATGTAACCAAAGCCGTCAAAGATTGAGGAAAGATGTACACGATCGTAAGTACTTGCGTAACTGCTTCGTGAATCTGGCCCCCAGGTTCGTAAGTGCTTGCGTAACTGCTTCATGAATCTGGCCCCAGGTTCGTAAGTACTTGCGTAACTGCTTCATGAATCTAGCCCCAGGCTTCTAAATACCACAGATTCGTTTGCAGAATCTGTGATGCCAGTGAAACTTTTAGAGCTGCCTCAGTACCCTATCATGATGCAACTATATAAGTCAGTGATATCGAGTCACATCAGCTTGGACTCCTCGATATTGGGTATCTTCTGGGTGATATCCTGAGGGATCGAACCCAGGACCAATATGCTTGTGCATATTGAGCAAACCGCTGAGCAAACTGAGCAAACCGCTGCTCCAGATATCACCTTGTTATCTCTGGGAGATGATATCACACATTTCCTTATGCATTTTAATTTAAATAGACTTTGTGTACCTGTATAGCAAAATGATTAGCAATCACTGCAGAGTGTACAGAGCCAAGAGCCGTGATGGAGGACAGGTACACAATCACTGCAGAGTGTACAGAGGCAAGAGCAGTGATGGAGGACAGGTACACAATCACTGCAGAGTGTATAGAGCCAAGAGCAGTGATGGAGGACAGGTACACAATCACTGCAGAGTGTACAGAGCCAAGAGCAGTGATGGAGGACAGGTACACAATCACTGCAGAGTGTACAGAGCCAAGAGCAGTGTTGGAGGACAGGTACACAATCACTGCAGAGTGTACAGAGGCAAGAGCAGTGTTGGAGGACAGGTACACAATCACTGCAGAATGTACAGAGCCAAGAGCAGTGATGGAGGACAGGTACACAATCACTGCAGAGTGTACAGAGCCAAGAGCAGTGATGGAGGACAGGTACACAATCACTGCAGAGTGTACAGAGCCAAGAGCAGTGATGGAGGACAGGTACACAATCACTGCAGAGTGTACAGAGGCAAGAGCAGTGATGGAGGACAGGTACACAATCACTGCAGAGTGTACAGAGGCAAGAGCAGTGATGGAGGACAGGTACACAATCACTGCAGAGTGTACAGAGCCAAGAGCAGTGATGGAGGACAGGTACACAATCACTGCAGAGTGTACAAAGAGAAACAAGACAAAAGGAAAGAGTGAGACAAGAGACAGGGTATACCCCCCCCCCCTCCCCCCAGGAACTACAAGATCACCACCTCCTCATAGAAGCAATACATTGTAAGACTAAATGAATTGAATCATAATAAACGAGAAGCCAGAACGTATGGCAGAAGAGATCGGCTCAAAGGCAAGACAAATAACACATAACCAGAATACTTTCAGATCCTTTCCCAGACGAAACACGTCAGAAATCCAACCTCATCCCATCCAAGTAGCACCAATATTGCAATCTTCAGTCAATTGCAATCCACTGACCATCAATTGTCACTCATCGATTATCAACTTCCACGTATTCTTCCTCCAACATTTTCTCTAAGAATTCAACCACTACTTTCTAGCATTACACCACCAAAGCTTCCCAGCTCCTTAAATCCCACTCCACCACTCCCCCCAACACCACCTTAATTCCCCAAAGACATTTACTCCCTCCTGCTTTTTTCCATATCCCAAATTCACTCTGCCTCCCTACCTACCAACTCACTCAACCCAAACCAAAGCCCCGATACCTAAACTGGAAACTAAGGGCTCAGAGGACAAGAGAACAATGAAGACCGAAGATCTGGTACACCAATGCAGATGGAATGTCTAATAAAGCCAATGAACCTAAAGAAAGGACCGAGGAAATAAACACTGGTGTAATAGTATTAGTGGAGACAAAACTATTATGTTGACCAGACCACACACTAGAAATTGAAGGGACGACGACGTTTCGGTCCGTCCTGGACCATTCTCAAGTCGATTGTACTTCAGCCACGTTATTGTGACTCATCGCCTGCAAAACTATTATGATTGACAATGCAATATTTCGAAAGGAATGACAGATAATGACAAGTGAAACACTTCAGAAAGGAAGAGGTGAATGACAAGAAACTGGATCTTTTCATTTAGATTTTTCAATTAGTTTCTCACTGAGAAACAATGGGCCCAAGGGGGAGGTGATAAGACAAGGAGATGAAAGCTAGTAGAAGTAGAGGTAAAAATAATAAGAGTTAGAGGTAGAAGGAAACAAAGAGAAGGCGTGGTGACCAATTAGTCGGATTAGAACTGGTCTTCTCACAGAATGAGATTTACATAGGAAATATTGACCACGAAATTTCCACAGGAGTCAAGAGACGACTGTGTTTTAGTCTTCGAATATATAGTGAGAGAGAAGGCTGTGGCACTGTGTGATGAGAGGGAGAGTGTAACACTGTACACCAAAGAGACTACTTAGTCACAACTCTTGGATAGAATGGGGGGAAAGAGAAATCAGAGGAAATTCAACACTGGACTAGGTAACGAACTATCTTAAAGAAGATGAAAAATAGATTTATATCACAACTAAGGTTGTTGATTTTTTTTAATTGATATATACAAGAGTTGTTACATTCTTGTAGAGCCACTAGTACGTGTAGCGTTTCGGGCAGGTCCCTGGAATACGATCCCCGCCGCGAAGAATCGTTGTTACATCCAAGTACACATTTTACTGTTGAGTTAAACAGAGGCTACAGTTAAGGATTTGCGCCCAGTAAATCCTCCCCGGCCAGGATACGAACCCATGACAAAACGCTCGCGGAACGCCAGGCGAGCGTCTTACAACTACGCCACGGAGACTGTAACGTAGTTATTATTATTATTAACATCTTTATTGACAAAATTAATTACAATTTTGCCTAATCTGAGGATTTTGATAGTCTTATTAAAGTGAGGATAATGCTGGTATTCACTGTCACGCAGGACAGAGGGTCATACATAAGACAATAGGTCTAAACTGTAGGCTGAAGCACATATATATCATGGTTACAATCAATGTTTTAATGTATGGATATGTGAAAACAACTTTCTACTGTGCACTGCCACACAAGGGCGGGGATGGTTCATAAGTGATGCAGCTTAGAAGTAATATAAATAAAAATTGTTCTTTATTCTTTAAAATGGACAAGCAAATTTTGGGTAAATTGTTAGGATGTCGTAGTGGATAATATTGTTCCATAGGCAGAGGGCCTAACGGCTGAGTGGACAGCGCTCGGGATTCGTAGTCCTAAAGTTCAGGGTTCGATACCTGGCGGAGGTGAAAATAAATTGGCATAGTTTCTTTCACCCTGATGCCTCTGTTCACCTAGCAGTAAATAGGTACCTAGGAGTTAGACTGCTTTCTCGGGAAATGTAACAAAAAGAAGGCCTGGTTGAGGACCGGGCCGCGGGGACGCTAAGCCCCGAAATCAACTCAAAATAATCTCAAGATAGAAGATAGAAACGACTTGAAAATTTGTTGTTTTTTCCACAGAATTTGTAGATGGGTTGATTGACACACTTCGCTGGGAATAATATTTGTAATTGAGTAGTGGAAAATAGACGACAAGTTCGTCATGTCCTCTCATTAGTTGCTGGCTGCATGCAACATGTCTCCTTGAAGCTGTAATGTTATGTTGCTATATCGCAGAGAACGAGGAACAAACACGAGTCCTGTTCTCCAGAGGACGCGGCTCAAGGCATGACAACACAAGCCCCACCAAAGAAAACGGGCGTCATAGGGTAAAACAAAAGAGGCGAGCCTTCCGTATCGCGTATGGTCGTCAGCAACCACGTCAACAACTATATAATCATATTATTAATGGCGTGCAACACGACGCATGCACTCGCTCAACCCCAAACTATATGGTTCCCTGCTAATGACAAAATAACACAGAAACAAAGAGGCAGGTTGTTGCTTGGAAAGAGGGGGCCCGGGGGATGTATGGAGGGGCCCTCCACTACCCTAGCTGGGGGCCCCCTGGCTCACCCATGCACCAGGATAACCCTAGATTAGTCCCCCCCCCCTTACCCGACCCTTCCCCCCCCCCCTGCTCAAGGGTCCTAAAATAGCCGTAACTATTGTGCCTGAGTCAACCAGTTCCAACCATCAGGGCCCAACAACACCAGCTGGTCACCTCGTGGCCGGCTGGCTGGCAACATGCTCCTGTCCTGCATAGTGATGCTCCTTGCTTCTTGCTTCTTCCTTGACGTGTGTTGCTGCTTGCTCTCTCTCTCTGTATATGTTTCCCCATCATCATCATCCACCTCCTTCTTCCTCCTCTCCTTTCCATCTCCCTCATTCTCTGCCATCCCTTGTTTGTCACACAAACAAGACAACGGCAGCAAAGGAATAAACGCAAAGAAAACATATTTTACTTTCCGCCACACTCCAAGAGATGGATTTCTTACCCAATTTCCCCAGTTTCCTTGTTGAACCCCCCAAAATTCCCCAGTTTCCTTGTTGAACCCCCCAAAATCCCCAGTTTCCTTGTTGAACCCCCCAAAATTCCCCAGTTTCCTTGTTGAACCCCCCAAAATCCCCAGTTTCCTTGTTGAACCCCCCAAAATTCCCCAGTTTCCTTGTTGAACCCCCCAAAATCCCCAGTTTCCTTGTTGAACCCCCCAAAATCCCCAGTTTCCTTGTTGAACCCCCCAAAATCCCCAGTTTCCTTGTTGAACCCCCCAAAATCCCCAGTTTCCTTGTTGAACCCCCCAAAATCCCCAGTTTCCTTGTTGAACCCCCCAAAATCCCCAGTTTCCTTGTTGAACCCCCCAAAATTCCCCAGTTTCCTTGAACAAAAAAAAAACAAAAAACACCCAATTATAACAAGACAAATGCACCTGTTCCAGCGAGTAATTAGCACCAAGGTATCCAGGAATCCACCCCCCCCCCCCCCCCCGTCACACAAAACAATAACACGACCTGGTGGAGAAAAACGATCATATTAACTGCCTCCCGCCGTTTCCAATTACAAAGTCGTTTCTCCTAACAGCCTTCCTAGCCAGAATTGGGCCTTCCTCGCCCCCATTCCTTTAGTGTGGGAGGGGCACAGGAGTATTATTATTACTACTGATAATAATAGATGGAGTAGAAGTCTTGATTATTGCTGTAGTAGAAGCGGGTAGCAGTTGATTAAGGAGATGTAGTTGTGGTATTAGTAGTAGTAATAAAGAGGAGTAGTTTAAAGAGTTGTAGTGGGAAGTGCAGTGTTAAAAAGTAGTAGTAAAAGTAGCACTTGCATGAGTAGTAGTACTAGTAGTTGAAGCCATAGTAGTAATAGTTGAAGTAGAGGAATATGAGAGGTACTGACGGAGTAAGTGTATGGCGTAGCAAATGTGATAGAGTAATAGCAGCTGAAGAACTAGAGGCAACAGGGGCATTGTATAGAGGAATAAAACAAAAAAGAGATATATGCAGCTGTAGAAAACATTTTAAAAGAAGTAGAAAACATCGTAAAAGCACTACTGTCACTGTATTAATTTATGTTGAGCTCTGGCTCTTTGGTCTCGCCTCTGAACTGTCTATCAACTGGTGTACAGGTTCCTGAGCCTATTGGGCTCTATCATATCTACACTTGAAACTGTGTATGGAGTCAGCCTCCACCACATCACTGCCTAATGCATTCCATCCGTTGACTACTCTGACACTGAAAAAGTTCCTTCTAACGTCCCTGTGGCTCATGTGGGTACTCAGTCTCCACCTTTCTCCCCTTGTTCGCGTACCACCCGTGTTAAACAGTTTATCCTTGTCTACCCTGCCAATTATTTGAGAATATTATAGATAGTGATCATGTCTCCCCTAATTCTTCTGTCTTGCAGTGTCGAGAGGTTCATATCCAATAATCTTTACCCGTAGCTCATACCCCTCAGCTCGGGGACTATAGCCTCGTGGCTATGAACATTTTCTAACTTCCTTTTGTGTGTTTGACTAGATATGGACCACCAGGCTGGAGCCGAGGTGCTGGAACACTAGGTTTCTTATCCTGAGGTCTGTGGCTTCCCCTCTGTACTTAGGGGAGAAGAGTGTCACCACTGTGGCTCCCCTTTGGTCACTGGGGGAGACGACAGTGCATCTCCCAAGGTGACTGTCTTGTGGGTAGCGGAGAAGGAAGGCAAGATGGAGGGAGGTGGGGCGAGAGATGGAGCCCATCCTCCCTCCCTTTAAAAGATTACCGCCAGGATTTTTTTGGGTGCTTTAGGGGGATTTTTTTTGTGTTTGTTTCCCCCAGTATGATTCACTTGAGGTCGTCCACAACAGCTGGGTGAGTCAGGCGGAGCTTCAACGTAACGTTAGTTGGTGGCGCGTAATGTTCCTGGAAGATGAGGCGAGAGTGTTCATCACGCTAGACTGATGGGAGCACCACTCTTAATATGCCACCGCACCCCTCACCCTGACCCCCCCCTGCCCTCTCCCCTCACCCTGATCACACCACCCCTGCCCTCTCCCCTCACCCTGATCACACCACACCTGCCCTCTCCCCTCACACTGATCACACCACCCCTGCCCTCTCCCCTCACACTGATCACACCACCCCTGCCCTCTCCCCTCACCCTGACCACACCCCCCCCCTGCCCTCTCTCCTCACACTGACCACACCCCCCCCCCTGCCCTCTCCCCTCACACTGACCACACCACCCCTGCCCTCTCCCCTCACCCTGACCACACCACCCCTGCCCTCTCCCCTCACACTGACCACATCCCCCCTCCCCTCTCCCCTCACCCTGACCACACCACCCCTCCCCTCTCCCCTCACACTGACCTCACCCCCCCTCCCCTCTCCCATCACACTGACCACACCCCCCTCCCCTCTCCCCTCACACTGACCACACCCCCCCTCCCCTCTCCCCTCACACGGACCACACCCCCCCCTGCCCTCTCCCCTCACACTGACCACACCCCCCCTCCCCTCTCCCCTCACACTGACCACACCCCCCCTCCCCTCTCCCCTCACACTGACCACACCCCCCTGCCCTCTCCCCTCACAATGGCCACACCACCCCTGCCCTCTCCCCTCACACTGACCACACCCCCCTGCCCTCTCCCCTCACACTGACCACACCCCTCCCTTGCCCTCTCCCCTCACCCGCTTCAATTCCCACCTGACACATAGACGTAATGGCTTGGCGCTTTCCCCTGATAGTACCCCCCCCCCCCCCCTATTCCTTAAGACAATAGTCCTTACCTTGTTCCGTGTCCTCAGTCCCAGCCTCACTCGCCGGGTTGTCCTCCCCTCCCTCTACCTCTCCTTTGTTGCTCTCTTTGTCTCTTCCTCTTGTTTATGTTTGCTTTTGACATTCTCGCTCTTTCGTGTGCTTTAACTCAACCCGTTCACGCACTTGCTTTTAGTCAATATCTTGCTTATGAATAAGTGCATATGTGACATACTAATTTATTGTGAATATTTGAGTTTACCTTGAAATGCTGAATAGAAAACCACAACCTAACCTAACCTTCTTAGTATGTTAAGATATTACAAGTAGTACTGAACCTATACCTATATTGATATTACAGTTTTATAAAAATAATGAAACAAAACTAAAAAAAAATTAATAAATTGTAAAGTAACTCAGGATATTGTCAAATTTTGTATAAAATCTTTATTATTTAATAAAACTGAGAGAAAAAGTCAGTGCTTTGAAAAAAATATGGCTTGGAATATGTAACATATGTACTTATTTATAAGCGAAATAGTGACTATAAGCAATAAGTCATATATGTGCTGTCTTGTGCGAGAGCAGGTTGCTTAAATACGGCTTTATAAGGCCAGTCGAGCCCCATTGGTTCTCCTTGGTTATCTTCCTTATATTGTGTTATCTTGATGTTTTGTTCTTTCTCCTTGTTCTCATTCCCCTGTGTTTGTTGTGTCTCATATTGGTCTACTCATCGGAGCCTCTGGTTCAACCCCTCTCCTCTCCTCCTCCCTATCCTTCCCCTCTCCTCCTCCTCCTCCTCCTCCTCCTCCTCCTCCTCCTCCCTATCCTTCCCCCTCTCCTCCTCCCTATCCTTCCCCTCTCCCGCTACCCCAGACACACCCCAAGTCATGTAATCATAGTGTGGGGGGCCTAGCTCCCCCGATAATAATCGTCCTGCCTTAACATATTGACAAACACAGAGCTGACCCCTATCAGGAAATATTTACGGTACGACTTCTACGTTGATGCCGTGACGCAGAGGAGAGCCCAACTGTTGCTGGTAGATAGTCGGCACCTCTCTGTTATGGCTCATTCCGTCGCTCAGTCCTAGGACATGCAGTGACGAGCATTATTATAAGATGTAGGAATAAGCTTTAGGGATATTAGGAAGATTGGATACAAGACTTAAACTCAGCTACATGCAATGTAATGATATTTTTTTATGAATTAAAAAGATTCGCTGTATAGCGTGATATGAAAAGTTGAAAGTTTTCTGCAACTGCAGGAGTGGAAAGTTGGTAGTCTATATAAATTATAGAATAGTGCCAGTTGCTCATAATATCATTAAATCATAGGCACAAGCGAATCTGTCAAAGATAAGAATATAATTCAGAACCCAGGGGCCATATTCTCGAAGCAGTTACGCAAGCACTTACGAACCTGGGGCTATATTCTCGAAGCAGTTACGCAAGCACTTACGAACCTGGGGCCATATTCTCGAAGCAGTTACGCAAGCACTTACGAACCTGGGGCCGTATTCTCGAAGCAGTTACGCAAGCACTTACGAACCTGGGGCCATATTCACGAAGCAGTTACGCAAGCACTTACGAACCTGGGGCCATATTCTCGAAGCAGTTACGCAAGCACTTACGAACCTGGGGCCACATTCTCGAAACAGTTATGCAAGCACTTACGAACGTGTACATCTTTCCTCAATCTTTGACGGTTTTGGTTACATTTATTAAACAGTTAACATGCATGAAAACTTGCCAATCAACTGTTGTTATTGTTATAAACAGCCTCCTGGTGCTTCGGAGCTCATTAACTGTTTAATAATTGTAAACAAAGCCGCCAAAGATTGAGAAAAGATGGACAGGTTCGTAAGTGCTTGCGTAACTGCTTCGTGAATCTGGCCCCAGGTTCGTAAGTGCTTGCGTAACTGCTTCGAGAATGTGGCCTCAGGTTCGTAAGAGCTTGCATAACTGCTTCGTGAATCTGACCCCAGGTTCGTAAGTGCTTGCGTAACTGCTTCGTGAATCTGGCCCCAGGTTCGTAAGTGCTTGCGTAACTGCTTCGTGAATCTGGCCCCAGGTTCGTAAGTGCTGGGCTCGAACCTACGACCCCAGCATTGCCAAGTCGCATACTCTACCACTAGACCACCGTGACTTGTGAAAGTCATTCAACCTGATTTCTACTGATATCACAGGAAGCGTGAAGGTCTCTAGTGACGCCAGTCCAAGTGTTTACGTATGACGGCGCCAGGCGGCTGAGTGGACAGCGCTCGGCATTCGTAGTCCTGAGGGTCCGGGTTTGATCCCCGGCACAGGCGGAAACAAATGGGCAAAGTTTCTTTCACCTTGATGCCCCCTGTTCAGCTAGCAGTAAATAGGTACCTGGGAGTTAGACAGCTGCTACGGGCTGCTTCCTGGGGGATGTGTAATAAAAAAAGAGGCCTGCTCGAGGACCGGGCCGCATGGACGCTAAGCCCCGAAATCATCTTAAGATAAGATGCCCCAGAAGCACTCTGGTGGAAGGACAAGGTCATTTTAGACCCTCACGACGATTTTTAGCACCGCCTGCTAGCGATGCTAAAATATTTTGAAAATTTTGAAAAAAAATATTTTGAAAAAAATATTTTGAAAATTTTGAAAACAAATATTTTGAAAAAAATATTTTGAAAATTTTGAAAACAAATATTTTGAAAAAAATATTTTGAAAATTTTGAAAACAAATATTTTGAACAAAAATATTTTGACAAAAATATTTTTATATTTTGAAAAAATAAACACAATTTTTTTCTTTACATTAATATACACCACTATTCACTGCACAGAGAAATCACATTAATGTGGTATATCAATGAACCAATCTAACAGGAGCCTTGATATGGCTTCGAACCTATGCGCTGAGTGCTCCCAGACGCGTGCTGGTCATCACCACCACGACATGGTGAAAAGAATTGCAACCTGGAGTGCCACTCCACCCACAGGGGTCCCTGAGGCTTCCACTGAAGCCTAACAGGGGGTTTCACACAATTCCCCCCTAATACACTCGGGCTTTCTCAACCAGTAATTCTACCTCTTACTCCCCTTCCTTCAATACAGAGTTAATTTTCTAAACTAACTTTCCAAAATAACTTTTCTTCTTATAGTAATATGCACCATTTTTCACTGATTTCGGGAAAATTAACAGAAAATTCCTGCTATCAATAATTTGCCCGTACTAGCATAAAACAGACGGTTCTTTCACACCTTCAACGGGTTCTGAAGAATTAACAGGGTAAGGGGTAACTATTCTTTTCTATAGTACTTCAAAATTGATGGATAGATGAATAGATGAGTATATGGATGGAGAGATTGATGCATAGATGGATACGTAGACAAATGGACACGGATAGATTGAAAGATAAATGGATAGATGGATGTATAGAAAACCGGATGGATAGATGAATAGATAGATGGGTACATGGCTGGATAGATAGGTCCATTAATAGATAGATGGATGGATAGAAGGTGGATAGATGGATGGACAGAAAGTGGATAGATGGATAGACATAATGATGGATGGATGTAGATTACTGGATGCATGAATTGATGGATGGATATATTTGTAATATGAATAGATGGACATATAGATTGATAGATATGATAGATAGATAGATAGAGAGATGGATAGATGGCTAGGTGGATGAGTAAGCGGATAGACAAATTGATAGATAAATGGATGGATAGAGAGATATAATCGATGGAAATGGATGGATAGGAAGATGGATGTATAGAAAAATAGACGGATAGAAAGATGGCTGTATAGATGGATAGAAAGATGATGAATAGATGGACAGACAAATGGATAGATAAATAGATGGATTGTGGAATATAATCGATGGAAGTGGAGGGATAGAAAGATAAATGGACAGAAAGATGGATGGATAGAATGATGGATGGCTGGGAAGACGGATGAAAAGAATAATGATATAGATAGATAGATTAATGGATACGTGGACAAACAGATATGTGGATGGATAGATGAATAGGTAGATAAATAGACTGATTGGTGAATAGAGAGACAACTGGAATGACAGATAGATGGAAAATAGATAGGTGATCAGATAGATGGATGGATAGAGAGATAAATAGATGGATGGATAGAGAGATAAATAGATGGATGGATAGACAGATAAACAGATGGATGGGAGGACAGATGGGAGGCAGACCCGAGCAACGCCGGGTACCACCCCCCCCCTAGTGCTGATATAACAAAATTTACATAAGTCAGTATTTGACTTACAACTTGGGACGGAGACTGTTAAATACAATAATGAAAACTAACCTAACCTAACCTAACGTAACATTATCTAAGGTAACCTAACCGAAAGTAACCTAACCTAACCTAACCGAAAGTAACCTAACCTAACCTAACCTAACCTAACCTAACCTAACCGAAAGTAACCTAACCTAACCTAACCTAACCTAATGTAACCTAACCTAACCTAACCTAACCTAACCTAACCTAACCGAAAGTAACCTAACCTAACCTAACCTAACCTAATGTAACCTAACCTAACCTAACCTAACCTAACCTAACCTAACCTAACCTAACCTAACCTTCCTGGATACTAATGATGTAGTAAATATGTATCATACGTCTTGAGAAACCTGGCAAATACTTCGTCTGGCTGCAAGGGAACTTGTTGGGCTATAATTTAATCTGTTTAATAACTTCCTCCCCACCAACCACTTGGGCTGGACGGTAGAGCGACGGTCTCGCTTCACGCAGGTCGGCGTTCAATCCCCCGTGACCGTCTGAATGGTTGGGCACCATTCCTTCCTCCCCGTCCTATCCCAAATCCTTATTCAGAACCCTTCGAAGTTATATATAGTCGTAATGGCTTGGCGCTTTCCCCAGTAAACTCCCTCCCCCCTTTTCACTAAATAAACTAGTCTGTTCAGCGGCAGGTATGATACCAAGTTCCTTTTTAGCCCAAGGCCAGCCCACCTTCCATGCTTCCCTCCGTAATCCCTTAAATTCATCTTAAAAAATTTTTTCCACCTCACTACAGTTTTCTCAAAGACATCGATTCCATACTCTGGGAGGTCTGATTACCATGTAATAACTCTTCCTATGACGACATTTTATATATATATATATATATATATATATATATATATATATATATATATATATATATATATATAACAGGAGTTTATATATATATATATATATATATATATATATATATATATATATATATATATATATATATATATATATATATATATATATATATAACAGGAGTTTATATATATATATATATATATATATATATATATATATATATATATATATATATATATATATATATATATATATATATATATAAACTCCTGTTATTAGGTTTTCATTATATGTATTACATGTAAGTTTCCGTGTGACTTCCGAACAGTTAATTAATGCTAACATTCCGGGGACAGGAGCTGGAGCTCACTTCCCTCTATTCTCTTATTAAGTCAGTCGAGAAACTCTGTGATAAGAACACACACAAAGATCATCGTAATGTAATATTAACAACATCAGTGCATATGATAAATTCTAATATTTATTTAACAAACTTTTGCTGTAGATTTATTAGCTGAACCTGATATTATAATTTGCAAGACAGACAGACAGACAGACAGACAGACAGACAGACAGACAGACAGACAGACAGACAGACAGACAGACAGACAGACAGACAGACAGACAGACAGAAGAAAACTGTTTTGCTCTCCTGTCTGGAGCAGAATTTATTTGTAAGCTCTTCATTCATTATTTTTTTTGCCTTTCATAAACGGACGCCATTATGTGTTTTTAAGCAATTTGGAGCCTAACCGCAAGGCATTAATGGAGCTGCATGAGGTGACATCTATATATAGCTCTCTACGTCAGTTTCTAAGTTTCATTCAGAAGACGGTGGTGGAGAGGAGCCCCTGTGCGTGTCTCCTCTGGCTTCTCCTCTCATTCATTGTGGGTCTTTAGCAGACAAAGCCCATGATGCGACCCCCCCTCGTGCTTGGCATTTTTATGGGGGATGTATTCAGGCCGTTCTCGCCATCCTAACATCTGTTAAACAATGTTCTCACCCAGCCAGAACAGTTTGGACCTGACCAACACACTTACCTACCCAGATGCAGGCGATGAGTCACAATAACGTGGCTGAAGTGTGTTGACCAGACCACACACTAGAAGGTGAAGGGACGACGACGTTTCGGTCCGTCCTAGACCATTCTCAATTCGATTGTGAGAATGGTCCAGGACGGACCGAAACGTCGTCGTCCCTTCACTTTCTAGTGTGTGGTCTGGTTAACTTACCTACCCAGGCCGATCTTCAAACTAAAAAAAATTATTACTGCGGTACTTTAATTATGACAGATTGATAAATTCCTTTAAATAAGTGATGTATTGAGTGTGATGACATGTTGTATATACTAATTGATTAATTCGTTCCACAACACTCTCCATTCCCTTCCTGCTCTTCCACCTTGTGTTCCTGTTGTTTAAACTAAGACAACAGTTCATAATGGATGTCACTGATGAATCTGATGAAACTGCAATCTAAAAGCTCATCTGAAGCCTGACCCTAGAGACTAATTTATTCAATGAGGTTATTTGTTTCCATTAGCAACGAGCTTAATTTAGTGTAAAGTTACTAAGTTACAATTATGCTAGTTATAGGGTGAAGCTGGAGCCAACTGTGTGTCAAAGCCTTCATGTAGTCAATTTACTAAACATCATGGCTATCAACTTGTTGAATTAGGGAGAGAGGGAGGGAATTATCAGAGGGAAAAGCACCAAGCCATTACGACTATATAGCACTCAACCCGTCCTCTTAAAAATAACGTCACTTTTGGCTGGTATGCGCGCTATGGCCAAATATGGACGTAATTTGAAATGAAATCGACTCACAAAAGTGACGTACTGTTCCGTTTTCTATTTGAGTCGTCCGACCGACTCTGTATGGTTAGAATAGGTGACTTTCAATTAACGTTTTTCATAACGTTTTGAAAATTTATGAGAATTTCCTGCCCACCTAACCTATGAGAGGACCCTTAACTTACTGTTGTTGAAAAAAAAAATATCCCAAATTTATTTTCATTTTTTTTTTTTTATATTTTCAAATTACGTCCAAATTCGGCCATACTGGCAAACGGCTAAAATCGACGTTATTTTTAAGAGGACAGGCTGAAAGAAGGGGTCAGAACAAAAGGTATTCAACCCTACTGAATCCACTGGTGAAGGTATGTAGATCCCAACTGGTGTTTTTGCGAATAACCCGCCTGCCCTTCGGCTTGCAGATAATAGTGGAGAACACTAAATTATTTTCTCATCCTTCATATTTCTCACTTTTTCTGTCTCCCTCCCCCTTCCTCATTCTCTCCTAAGTCTTGGGTTTACTAAGAACAGTATTTATTATCCTTAAGATAATATAAGCTAGGTGTTGATAGCCTACATCTGAAACCTAACCCCAAAACTGGTCTATTCAATGAGTTATTAGATTTAAATTAGATTTTTTATTCAAGTAAAGATACATTGAGTTACATACATAATGTTGAATTTAAAGATAGAGATAGTACATACAGTACCTAAAGCCACTAGTACGCATAGCGTTTCGGGCAAGTTAATTTATATAATTTAATGTTAATGTATGCAAGTTAATGTATAATTTAATAATTTAGTTAATTTAATTTACTATTTAAGGTTAAGTTACAATCAGGCAAGGTACAGGATGAACTAGGAATCAGCTGAAGACCAGGAGCCAGATTCACGAAGCAGTTACGCAAGGACTTACGAACGTGTACATCTTTCCTTAATCTTTGATGGCTTTGTTTACATTTATTAAACAGTTTACAAGCATGAAAACTTCATAATCAACTTTTGTTATTGTTATAAACAGCCTCTTGGTGCTTCGGAGCTCCTTAACTGTTTAATGATTGTAAACAAAGCCGCCAAAGATTGAAAAAAGATGTACAGGTTCGTAAGTGTTTGCGTAACTGCTTCGTGAATCTGGACTCAGGTTCGTAAGTGTTTGCGTAACTGCTTCGTGAATCTGGGTCCAAGAGCCTTAATTTGGTCACTTGGCTTCAATTATCACGTGTCTACATGTTTTAAAATCGAGTCAGCCAATAAATGGAGTGATGGTCTTGAGAATGGCTCAAAGGCACCTGACAGCTGAGTGGACAGCGCTTCGGATTCGTACTCCTGAGGTTCCGGGTTCGATCCCCGGAAGAGGCGGAAACAAATAGGCAGAGTTTCTTTCACCCTGATGCTTCTGTTCACCTAGCAGGCAATAGGTGCCTGGGAGTTAGACAGCTGCTACGGGATGCTTTCTCGGGAAGTGTAACAAAAAGGAGGCCTGATCGAGGACCGGGCCGCGAGGAGGCTAAGCCCGAAATCATCTCAAGATAACCTTCAGATAACCTCCTTTGTTCGGGCCTCGAACCCAGACGAAATCGCTCGCGAGGCCCTGAATACAACCTGCCCTAATACATAAAACGTCGCTTTTCGCACGTATGCGTTACCAAAGGCCAAAAATTTTCGTGTTAGAAAATGGAAGCAGCAGGTGAAAGTGACGGACTGTCCCGTTTTCTGTTGTGGGTCCTCTGGTAGGTTAGGATAAGGGGGGCGCTTTAGTACAACAGTTTTTTGACGTTGGGGACACCTTAGGAGGACGGACTACTGAACGTATGACCTACCACAGGCATGTTATGTAGTCGATTACGTTCAAAAGTTATCTAAACTACAAATGTATATGTCGTGTATTTGGACAAAATCCTTTTCACTTACAGATACATGTTTGATGTATTTTTAGTGTGATATCACTTCCAAATTTAGGCAGCAGGTATTTGTACCATTTGTTGATAACTTATTGAGAAGATTCACTCCGGAGAGAAGCGCTACATTTCATGACGTGATTTACAAAGTTTACATTGTTGGTATACAATATGGTTTATATGGTTTTAAACCCCAGCTATACTGTCAGGAAGTATCGTGAGAGAGCAAAACAGTGCCATGCCACGAGAGTGCCACGAGAGCAGTGCCATGCCACGAGAGTGCCACGAGAGCAGTGCCATGCCACGAGAGCAGTGCCATGCCACGAGAGTGCCACGAGAGCAGTGCCATGCCACGAGAGTGCCACGAGAGCAGTGCCATGCCACGAGAGCAGTGCCATGCCACGAGAGTGCCACGAGAGCAGTGCCATGCCACGAGAGCAGTGCCATGCCACGAGAGTGCCACGAGAGCAGTGCCATGCCACGAGAGTGCCACGAGAGCAGTGCCATGCCACGAGAGTGCCACGAGAGCAGTGCCATGCCACGAGAGAGCCACGAGAGCAGTGCCATGCCACGAGAGCAGTGCCATGCCACGAGAGTGCCACGAGAGCAGTGCTATGCCACGAGAGTGCCACGAGAGCAGTGCCATGCCACGAGAGAGCCACGAGAGCAGTGCCGTGCCACAAGAGTGCCACGAGAGCAGTGCCATGCCACGAGAGTGCCACGAGAGCAGTGCCATGCCACGAGAGTGCCACGAGAGCAGTGCCATGCCACGAGAGCGCCACGAGAGAGCCACGAGAGCAGTGCCGTGCCACGAGAGTGCCACGAGAGCAGTGCCATGCCACGAGAGCAGTGCCATACCACGAGAGAGCCACGAGAGCAGTGCCGTGCCACAAGAGTGCCACGAGAGCAGTGACATGCCACGAGAGCAGTGCCATGCCACGAGAGCAGTGCCATGCCACGAGAGTGCCACGAGAGCAGTGCCATGCCACGAGAGAGCCACGAGAGCAGTGCCGTGCCACGAGAGCAGTGCCATGCCACGAGAGCAGTGCCGTGCCACGAGAGCAGTGCCATGCCACGAGAGCAGTGCCGTGCCACTAGAGAGCCACGAGAGAAGTGCCATGCCACGAGAGAGCCACGAGAGCAGTGCCGTGCCACGAGAGAGCCACGAGAGCAGTGCCATGCCACGAGAGAGCCACGAGAGCAGTGCCGTGCCACGAGAGAGCCACGAGAGCAGTGCCATGCCACGAGAGCAGTGCCATGCCACGAGAGAGCCACGAGAGCAGTGCCATGCCACGAGAGCAGTGCCATGCCACGAGAGCAGTGCCGTGCCACAAGAGTGCCACGAGAGCAGTGCCATGCCACGAGAGTGCCACGAGAGCAGTGCCATGCCACGAGAGTGCCACGAAAGCAGTGCCATGCCACGAGAGTGCCACGAGAGCAGTGCCATGCCACGAGAGCAGTGCCGTGCCACGAGAGTGCCACGAGAGCAGTGCCATGCCACGAGAGCAGTGCCGTGCCACGAGAGAAGTGCCATGCCACGAGAGCCACGAGAGCAGTGCCGTGCCACGAGAGAGCCACGAGAGCAGTGCCATGCCACGAGAGAGCCACGAGAGCAGTGCCGTGCCACGAGAGAGCCACGAGAGAGCCACGAGAGAGCCACGAGAGCAGTGCCATGCCACGAGAGAGCCACGAGAGCAGTGCCATGCCACGAGAGAGCCACGAGAGCAGTGCCATGCCACGAGAGCCACGAGAGCAGTGCCATGCCACGAGAGAGCCACGAGAGCAGTGCCGTGCCACGAGAGAGCCACGAGAGCAGTGCCGTGCCACGAGAGAGCCACGAGAGCAGTGCCATGCCACGAGAGAGCCACGAGAGCAGTGCCGTGCCACGAGAGAGCCACGAGAGCAGTGCCATGCCACGAGAGAGCCACGAGAGCAGTGCCATGCCACGAGAGAGCCACGAGAGCAGTGCCATGCCACGAGAGCCACGAGAGCAGTGCCATGGCACGAGAGTGCCACGAGAGCAGTGCCATGCCACGAGAGCCACGAGAGCAGTGCCAATGCACGAGAGTGCCACGAGAGAGCCACGAGAGCAGTGCCATGCCACGAGAGCAGTGCCATGCAGCTGTCATTATACGAACACTCCCACAACAACTGTCAGACATTACGTAACACAAGGCGCAAATAGTGGTCTAACCTCTACGTGACCCGGACCTGGCTAGTGTGGGGCGCGAGGACTATGCCCAGACAACCCCCATCCCCCCCCTCTTCCCCCCCCCCTCTTCTCCCCCCCCCCCCCCCTCTTCTCCCCCCCCTCTTCTCCCCCCCCCCCAACCACTATTCCCCCTCTGCTCCTCATACCGAGTAACACAGCCACTATTCCAGCTGGCCGCTCGCCGCGCTCTCTTAGTCATTACTCGGCCAGTTAATTGTGGCGGGAAAATTCGCCCTCTCGACAAAGTGGAGAGGCCCACGTGAGGTTGATGAGCCGGAGGTGGTCAGGTTGATGAGCAGGTGGTGGTCTGGTTGGTGAGCCGGAGGTGGTCTGGTTGATGAGCAGGTGGTGGTCTGGTTGATGAGCAGGTGGTGGTCAGGTTGATGAGCAGGAGGTGGTCAGGTTGATGAGCAGGAGGTGGTCAGGTTGATGAGCAGGAGGTGGTCTGGTTGATGAGCAGGTGGTGGTCAGGTTGATGAGCAGGAGGTGGTCAGGTTGATGAGCAGGAGGTGGTCAGGTTGATGAGCAGGAGGTGGTCTGGTTGGTGAGCCGGAGGTGGTCTGGTTGATGAGCAGGTGGTGGTCTGGTTGATGAGCAGGAGGTGGTCAGGTTGATGAGCAGGAGGTGGTCAGGTTGATGAGCAGGTGGTGGTCAGGTTGATGAGCAGGTGGTGGTCTGGTTGGTGAGCCGGAGGTGGTCTGGTTGATGAGCAGGAGGTGGTCTGGTTAATGAGCAGGAGGTGGTCAGGTTGATGAGCAGGTGGTGGTCTGGTTGATGAGCAGGAGGTGGTCAGGTTGATGAGCAGGAGGTGGTCAGGTTGATGAGCAGGTGGTGGTCTGGTTGATGAGCAGGAGGTGGTCAGGTTGATGAGCAGGAGGTGGTCAGGTTGATGAGCAGGTGGTGGTCTGGTTGATGAGCCGGAGGTGGTCTGGTTGATGAGCAGGTGGTGGTCAGGTTGATGAGCAGGTGGTGGTCAGGTTGATGAGCAGGTGGTGGTCTGGTTGATGAGCAGGTGGTGGTCTGGTTGATGAGCAGGAGGTGGTCAGGTTGATGAGCAGGTGGTGGTCAGGTTGATGAGCAGGTGGTGGTCAGGTTGATGAGCAGGTGGTGGTCAGGTTGATGAGCAGGTGGTGGTCTGGTTGATGAGCAGGAGGTGGTCAGGTTGATGAGCAGGTGGTGGTCAGGTTGATGAGCAGGTGGTGGTCAGGTTGATGAGCAGGTGGTGGTCTGGTTGATGAGCAGGTGGTGGTCTGGTTGATGAGCAGGAGGTGGTCAGGTTGATGAGCAGGTGGTGGTCAGGTTGATGAGCAGGTGGTGGTCTGGTTGATGAGCAGGTGGTGGTCTGGTTGATGAGCAGGAGGTGGTCAGGTTGATGAGCAGGTGGTGGTCTGGTTGATGAGCAGGAGGTGGTCTGGTTGATGAGCAGGTGGTCAGGTTGATGAGCAGGAGGTGGTCTGGTTGATGAGCAGGAGGTGGTCAGGTTGATGAGCAGGAGGTGGTCTGGTTGATGAGCAGGTGGTCAGGTTGATGAGCAGGAGGTGGTCAGGATGATGAGCAGGTGGTCAGGTTGATGAGCAGGAGGTGGTCAGGATGATGAGCAGGTGGTGGTCAGGTTGATGAGCAGGTGGTGGTCTGGTTGATGAGCAGGAGGTGGTCTGGTTGATGAGCAGGAGGTGGTCTGGTTGATGAGCAGGTGGTCAGGTTGATGAGCAGGAGGTGGTCAGGATGATGAGCAGGTGGTGGTCTGGTTGATGAGCAGGTGGTGGTCTGGTTGATGAGGAGGAGGTGGTCAGGTTGATGAGCAGGTGGTGGTCTGGTTGATGAGCAGGAGGTGGTCTGGTTGATGAGCAGGAGGTGGTCAGGTTGATGAGGAGGAGGTGGTCTGGTTGATGAGCAGGAGGTGGTATGGTTGATGAGCAGGAGGTGGTCTGGTTGATGAGCAGGTCGTCAAAGGTCAGTGGCACGGGTCTTGACTCACGCAGATGGAGGCAGCGGCCGCACGCACGCACGCACACACACACACACACACACACACACACACACACACACACACACACACACACACACACACACACACACACACACACACACACACACACACACACACACACACACACACACACACACACACACACACACACACACACACACACACACATACACACACACACACACACACACACACACACACACACACACACACACACACACACACACACACACACACACACACACACACACACACACACACATACACACACACACACACACACACACACACACACACACATACACACACACACACACACACACACACACACACACACACACACACAGGAAATGCTGAAATGCTCGAAAGGCGGGATCCAAGAGTCAACGCTCGATCCTGCAGACACAACTAGGTGAGTACACACACACACACATCCCCCACGAAGCAGCCCGTAGCAGCTGTCTAACCCCCAGATACCTATTTACTGATAGGTGAACAGAGGCATGAGATGAAAGAAACGCTGCCTATTTGTTTCTGCCTCAACCAAGAATCGAACCCGGGGCTCATTGGACTACGACGCCCGGGAGCTGCCTGCTCCTTTCGGCTTTTAATCGGTTGTTTTTCTTATATATCAAGCTGATGTATCGGGTGGAATTCACCAACTTCCTCATCTACTCCGGACCAGTTAATTAGAACTATTATACTGAATTCCTCTTGACAGCTTTGTGAGTCATTTGTGAGTCTAATTATATTCTCTCACACAGTACTCACACAGTACTCACACAGCAGTACTCACACAGCATACACACCCCCACCAGTACTCACACAGCCAACACACCCCACCAGTACTCACACAGCCAACACACCCCACCAGTATTCACACAGACAACACACCCCACCAGTACTCTCACAGCCAATACACCCCACCAGTACTCTCACAGCCAATACACCCCACCAGTACTCACACAGCCAACACACCCCACCAGTACTCTCACAGCCAACACAACCCCACCAGTACTCACACAGCCAACACACCCCACCAGTACTCTCACAGCCAACACACCCCCCCAGTACTCACACAGCCAACACACCCCCCCCAGTACTCACACAGCCAACACACCCCCCCAGTACTCACACAGCCAACACACCCCACCAGTACTCAGAGACATCACACCCCCCCAGTACTCACACAGCCAACACACCCCACCAGTACTCACACAGCCAACACACCCCACCAGTACTCTCACAGCCAACACAACCCCACCAGTACTCACACAGCCAACACACCCCACCAGTACTCTCACAGCCAACACAACCCCACCAGTACTCACACAGCCAACACACCCCACCAGTACTCACACAGCCAACACAACCCCACCAGTACTCACACAGCCAACACACCCCCACCAGTACTCACACAGCCAACACACCCCACCAGTACTCTCACAACCAACACAACCCCACCAGTACTCACACAGCCAACACAACCCCACCAGTACTCACACAGCCAACACACCCCCACCAGTACTCACACAGCCAACACACCCCACCAGTACTCACACAGCCAACACACCCCACCAGAACTCACACGGCCAACACACCCCCACCAGTACTCACACAGCCAACACACCCCACCAGTACTCACACAGCCAACACACCCCACCAGTACTCTCACAGCCAACACACCCCACCAGTACTCACACAGCCAACACACCCCACCAGTACTCACACAGCCAACACAACCCCACCAGTACTCACACAGCCAACACACCCCCACCAGTACTCACACAGCCAACACACCCCACCAGTACTCTCACAGCCAACACACCCCACCAGTACTCACACAGCCAACACACCCCACCAGTACTCACACAGCCAACACACCCCCACCAGTACTCACACAGCCAACACACACCCACCAGTACTCACACAGCCAACACACCCCCACCAGTACTCTCACAGCCAACACACCCCCACCAGTACTCACACAGCCAACACACCCCCACCAGTACTCACACAGCCAACACACCCCCACCAGTACTCACACAGCCAACACACCCCCACCAGTACTCACACAGCCAACACATCCCTCAAGTACCCACCCCCAACACACACCCACGACTACTAGCTCACACACTCTCCCAGGCCCACAGGAGAAGTCATCCCACATCCTGTTCACATGACTGACAGCTGTGAATTATTACGCAACGGCAAATGACAGCATGTGGACCAATGACAGCCCTCCAAGTGCTCATTAACGTATTCCGCCATTGAGTAGGAGGCGTTAATCCCTATATTTCGCGCCAAGAGTGTTTTACGCAGCAATTCATCCCCCGCTTTTCACCAATCTGTCATTTGTTGGGAATTTGAATCGATTTATCTGGTTTGTTTACTACGTGGGATTTTATTAATGGTGTTGTTGTCGAGAGTAATGTTTACTGTTGGACACGTGGCTTTGTTTACATGGAGGAAAGTTAGGGAGGAGGATAGGTAGAGGACATTAGGGATGCTGGAAGGTCCCTTGTGTGTGGAACAACCATGGGACATGACCCCATCCCTGGCAACCATGGGGACATGACCCCATCCCTGGCAACCATGGGGGCATGACCCATCCCTGGCAACCATGGGGGCATGACCCATCCCTGGCAACCATGGGGGCATGACCCATCCCTGGCAACCATGGGGGCATGACCCATCCCTGGCAACCATGGGGGCATGACCCATCCCTGGCAACCATGGGGGCATGACCCATCCCTGGCAACCATGGGGGCATGACCCATCCCTGGCAACCATGGGGGCATGACCCATCCCTGGCAACCATGGGGAAATGACTCACCCCTGGCAACCATGGGGACATCAACTATCCCTGGCAACCATGGGGACATGACCCACCCCTGGCAACCATGGGGACATCATCCATCCCTGGCAACCATGGGGACATGACCCACCCCTGGCAACCATGGGGACATCAACTATCCCTGGCAACCATGGGGGCATGACCCACCCCTGGCAACCATGGGGACATGACCCACCCCTGGCAACCATGGGGACATCAACTATCCCTGGCAACCATGGGGGCATGACCCACCCCTGGCAACCATGGGGGCATGACCCACCCCTGGCAACCATGGGGGCATGACCCATCCCTGGCAACCATGGGGGCATGACCCATCCCTGGCAACCATGGGGAAATGACCCACCCCTGGCAACCATGGGGACATCAACCACCCCTGGCAACCATAGGGATATCAACCACCCCTGGCAACCATAGGGACATCAACCACCCCTGGCAACCATAGGGACATCAACCACCCCTGGCAACCATAGGGACATCAACCACCGTTGGCAACCATAGGGACATCAACCACCCCTGGCAACCATAGGGACATCAACCACCCCTGGCAACCATAGGGACATCAACCACCCCTGGCAACCATAGGGACATCAACCACCCCTGGCAACCATAGGGACATCAACCACCCCTGGCAACCATAGGAACATCAACCACCCGTGGCAACCATAGTGCCATCCATGCACTCTCGCCATGACTATACCACAGCCATGCACTCTCTTCACAATCATTTGCATGCTAATGCTTCTATTGTCTGCAACAGTGCTACTTTCCTTGGCTTTCTTGCATGTTTACACACATTCCCTAAATTCTACTTTCTCCAGTCTTTAATAATTAACGCATAGGAGACACTGGCGAGGAATGTTAGAAAAAAGGAAAAGATGAACTGAACACATCAAATGTCGCATGTAAACATTACATAACATAATGGATAAATCGTACCGCTCCACTATTCTGCCCAATTGCATTCTAAAACCCTGATAAAAATGCATATTCCTGGAATCCTGAGGTTGGGAATCTCTGAGCCCCGAGGGCAGCAAACACAAGACTGCCATCACCACCAAAAAAAATCCTGTTGTTTCGAGGGACACCTATCCTTAAGATAGATCTGTCTTAAGATAGCACCTATCCCTATTAAGAATGCGGTCAATGTCCTTTGCAACACGTCCGGTGTTGCAAAGGACGTGTTGCAAAGACCTTGATGCTGCAGGAGGTTACGGAGGCCAAGGGCAACAGTCTCCAAGATTGTTTAGTTATTTGCAACGTGGAGTACTTGGTCTTGCTAAAGCCAGAGCCGCTGCCTTGTTAAACAATTGACTCTGAGTCCAATTCTGGCCTCACGGATAAGATAATATAGATCTATTTAGTCTTGTTAGTCATAGATCTAACAGAGTAGCATAGATCTAGTTAGTCATAGATCTAACAGAGTAGCAAAGATCTTGTTAGTCATAGATCTAACAGAGTAGCAAAGATCTTGTTAGTCATAGATCTAACAGAGTAGCAAAGATCTAGTTAGTCATAGATCTAACAGAGTAGCAAAGATCTAGTTAGTCATAGATCTTTAACAGAGAATTATAGATTCAAGCAACAGATCACGTAATCAATATATACCAACTTAGCAGTTATATAAACTTGCGCTAGGTATTAATACTTTATTAAAACATAATGAAGAAGAAATTGCTATTAACAATAAATCAACGTGCAATGCCAGAGTCGTGACATGAACAATATATAAATACAGAGAAGCGATAAACATAAAATACAGAGAACTTTATACAAATACAGAGAACTTTATACAAATACAGAGAACTTTATACAAATACAGAGAACTTTATACAAATACAGAGAACTTTATACAAATACAGAGAACTTTATACAAATACAGAGAACTTTATACAAATACAGAGAAATTTGTACAAGTAAAAATCATTTTTATTTCAGAGTAGAGGACGGTCCTCAACGAGTCAGTTGTTTTATAAATAACAATAAAAGAATAACATGTTATTCCCTTTCCTAGTGAATAATACACTGAAGTGCAACACTGAAGTGCAACACTGAAGTGCAACACTGACAGTCATTACTCTGAAGTGCAAGAGGGAGTCAAGACTGAGGAAGGGAAGGAGGGAGGATAAGGGGCCCGCATCACACCGTGGGCCCCTGCACGCCGTGGGCCCCTACACAAAGTGGGCCCCTACACAAAGTAAGCCCCTACACAAAGTGAGCCCCTGCACGCCGTGAGCCCCTACACAAAGTGAGCCCCTACACAAAGTGAGCCCCTACACAAAGTGGGCCCCTACACAAAGTGGGCCCCTACACAAAGTGAGCCCCTGCACGCCGTGGGCCCCTACACAAAGTAAGCCCCTACACAAAGTGAGCCCCTGCACGCCGTGAGCCCCTACACAAAGTAAGCCACTACACAAAGTGAGCCCCTACACAAAGTGAGCCCCTACACAAAGTGAGCCCCTACACAAAGTGAGCCCCTACACAAAGTGAGCCACTACACAAAGTGAGTCCCTACACAAAGTGAACCCCTACACAAAGTGAGCCCCTGCACGCCGTGGGCCCCTACACAAAGTAAGCCCCTACACAAAGTGAGCCCCTGCACGCCGTGAGCCCCTACACAAAGTAAGCCACTACACAAAGTGAGCCCCTACACAAAGTGAGCCCCTACACAAAATGAGCCCCTACACAAAGTGAGCCCCTACACAAAGTGAGCCACTACACAAAGTGAGTCCCTACACAAAGTGAACCCCTACACAAAGTGAGCCCCTGCACGCCGTGGGCCCCTACACAAAGTAAGCCCCTACACAAAGTGAGCCCCTGCACGCCGTGAGCCCCTACACAAAGTGAGCCCCTGCACAAAGTGTGCCCTTACACAAAGTGAGCCCCTATACAAAGTGAGCCCTTACACAAAGTGAACCCCTACACAAAGTGAGCCCCTACACAAAGTGAGCCACTACACAAAGTGAGCCCCTACACAAAGTGAACCCCTACACAAAGTGAGCCACTACACAAAGTGAGCCCCTACACAAAGTGAGCCCCTTCACAAAGTGAGCCCTTACACAAAATGAGCCACTACACAAAGTGAGCCCCTACACAAAGTGAACCCCTTCACAAAGTGAGCCACTACACAAAGTGAGCCCCTACAAAAAGTGAGCCCCTACACAAAGTGAACCCCTACAAAAAGTGAGCCCCTACACAAAGTGAACTCCTACACAAAGTGAGCCCCTACACAAAGTGAACCCCTACACAAAGTGAGTCCCTACACAAAGTGAACCCCTACACAAAGTGAGCCCCTACACAAAGTGAGCCCCTACACAAAGTGAGCCCCTACACAAAGTGAACCCCTACATAAAGTGAGCCCCTACACAAAGTGAACCCCTACACAAAGTGAGCCCCTACACAAAGTGAGCCCCTACACAAAGTGAACCCCTACACAAAGTGAGCCACTACACAAAGTGAGCCACTATACAAAGTGAGCCCCTACACAAAGTGAACCCCTACACAAAGTGAGCCCCTACACAAAGTGAGCCCCTACACAAAGTGAGCCCCTACACAAAGTGAACCTCTATACAAAGTGAGTCTCTACACAAAGTGAGCCCCTACACAAAGTGGGCCCCTACACAAAGTGAGCCCCTACACAAAGTGAGCCCCTACACAAAGTGGGCCCCTACACAAAGTGAGCCCCTACACAAAGTAAGCCCCTACACAAAGTGGGCCCCTACACAAAGTGAGCCCCTACACAAAGTGAACCCCTACACAAAGTGAGCCCCTACACAAAGTGAGCCCCTACACAAAGTGAACCCCTACAAAAAGTGAGCCCCTACACAAAGTGCGCCCCTACACAAAGTGAGCCCCTACACAAAGTGAACCCCTACACAAAGTGGGCCCCTACACAAAGTGAGCCCCTACACAAAGTGAACCCCTACACAAAGTGAGCCCCTACACAAAGTGAGCCCCTACACAAAGTGAACCCCTATACAAAGTGAACCCCTACACAAAGTGAGCCCCTACACAAAGTGAACCCCTACACAAAGTGAGCCCCTACACAAAGTGAGCCCCTACACAAAGTGAACCCCTATACAAAGTGAACCCCTACACAAAGTGAGCCCCTACACAAAGTGAGCCCCTACACAAAGTGAACCCCTACACAAAGTGGGCCCCTACACAAAGTGAGCCCCTACACAAAGTGAACCCCTACACAAAGTGAGCCCCTACACAAAGTGAGCCCCTACACAAAGTGAGCTCCTACACAAAGTGAACCCCTACACGCTCATCAAGATAAAACACCATTTACTTTGAACAAAACACAAGCATTCCACTTGTTCTCTTGTTCCACCACTCGTTCATCCCGCACAAACTACAACGCAACGGAACAGACGGGAACTGTCGTGTATAAGCGGAGGGACTGTGTTCAACTGCACATCTGAACTCCCAAAATTTGGTAAAAGTAGTTCACACGACGTCAGAAGAGAGTATAAGACCTGTGTGTTGTGTTGATATCGGGAGAAGGAGTTAACCTCTAGGACTCCATGCAGTGTTTGGACACGCTGGTTGACTCCTCATGCCTCTGTTCACCTGTACCGGTAAATATGGGGGAGGCAGTGTATAGAGCAGGACGGTGAGTATAGAGGGGGAGGTAGTATGTAGAGAGGAAGGAAGTGTATAGAGGGGAAGGCAGTGTATAGAGGGGAAGGTATAGTGTATAAAAGAGTATAGTGTATGTGTATAGAGGTGGAGGCAGTGTATATTGAGAGGGAGGTAGTGTACATGGAGTGGGAGGTAGCATACATGGAAAGGGAGGTAGTATACATGGAAGGGGTGGAAGAGATAGGAAAGGGAGGGGTGGAGTTGGAGGTGGTGATCCATGGGGTAGATATAGTTTTAGCAGAGAAGCGGCAATATAATTAAATAGAGAGACGACATACCGACAGACAGGTGTTGAAGACACCTGTCTGTATTAGAGCAGGCGACTGGTGGCAGCGGTGGGAAGCAGTGGTGGCAGCGGTGGGAAGCAGTGGTGGCAGTGGTGGGAAGCAGTGATGGCACCAGTGGGTAGCAGTGGTGGCAGCAGTAGGAAGCAATGGTGGCAGCGGTGGGAAGCAATGGTGACAGCGGTGGGAAGCAATGGAGGCAGCAGTGGGAAGCAGTGGTGGCAGCGGTGGGAAGCAATGGTGGCAGCGGTGGGAAGCAATGGTGGCAGCGGTGGGAAGCAGTGGTGACAGCGGTGGGAAGCAGTGGTGGCAGCAGTGGGAAGCAATGGTGGCAGCGGTGGGAAGCAATGGTGACAGCGGTGGGAAGCAATGGTGACAGCGGTGGGAAACAATGGTGGCAGCGGTGGGAAGCAATGGAGGCAGCGGTGGGAAGCAGTGGTGGCAGCGGTGAGAAGCAATGGTGGATGCGGTGGGAAGCAGTGGTGGCAACGTTGAGAAGCAATGGTGGAAGTGGTGGGAAGCAATGGTGGCAGCGGTGGGAAGCAATGGTGACAGCGGTGGAAAGCAATGGTGGCAGCGGTGGGAAGCAATGGTGACAGCGGTGGGAAGCAGTGACGGCAACGGTGGAAAGCAATGGTGGCAGCAGTGGGAAGCAATGGTGACAGCGGTGAGAAGCAGTGGTGGCAGCGGTGGGAAGCAATGGTGACAGCGGTGGGAAGCAATGGTGGCAGCGGTGGGAAGCAATGGTGGCAGCGGTGGGAAACAGTGATGGCAACGGAGGAAAGCAATGGTGGCAGCGGTGGGAAGCAATGGTGACAGCGGTGGAAAGCAGTGATGGCAGCAGTGAGAAGCAGTGATGGCAACGGTGAGAAGCAATGGTGGCAGCGGTGGGAAGCAGTGGTGGCAACGTTGAGAAGCAATGGTGGCAGTGGTGGGAAGCAATGGTGGCAGCGGTGGAAAGCAATGGTGGCAGCGGTGGGAAGCAATGGTGACAGCGGTGGGAAGCAATGGTGGCAGCTGTGAGAAGCAGTTATGGCAACGGTGAGAAGCAATGGTGGCAGCGGTGGGAAGCAGTGGTGGCAACGTTGAGAAGCAATGATGGCAGTGGTGGGAAGCAATGGTGGCAGCGGTGGGAAGCAATGGTGGCAGTGGTGGGAAGCAATGGTGGCAGCGGTGAGAAGCAGTGATGGCAACGTTGAGAAGCAATGGTGGCAGTGGTGGGAAGCAATGGTGGCAGCGGTTGGAAGCAATGGTGGCAGCGGTGAGAAGCAGTGGTGGCAGCGGTGGGAAGCAGTGGTGGCAGCAGTGGGTAGCAATGGTGGCAGCGGTGGAAAGCAATGGTGGCAGCGGTGAGAAGCAGTGATGGCAGCAGTGGGTAGCAATGGTGGCAGCGGTGGGAAGCAATGGTGGCAGCGGTGAGAAGCAGTGATGGCAGCAGTGGGTAGCAATGGTTGCAGCGGTGGGAAGCAATGGTGGCAGCGGTGAGAAGCAGTGATGGCAGCAGTGGGAAGCAATGGTGGCAGCGGTGGGAAGCAATGGTGGCAGCGGTGAGAAGCAGTGATGGCAGCAGTGGGAAGCAGTGGTGGCAGCGGTGAGAAGCAGTGATGGCAGCAGTGGGTAGCAATGGTGGCAGCGGTGGGAAGCAATGGTGGCAGCGGTGGGAAGCAATGGTGGCAGCGGTGAGAAGCAGTGATGGCAGCAGTGGGTAGCAATGGTGGCAGCGGTGGGAAGCAATGGTGGCAGCGGTGAGAAGCAGTGATGGCAGCAGTGGGTAGCAATGGTGGCAGCGGTGGGAAGCAATGGTGGCAGCGGTGAGAAGCAGTGATGGCAGCAGTGGGAAGCAATGGTGGCAGCGGTGGGAAGCAATGGTGGCAGCGGTGAGAAGCAGTGATGGCAGCAGTGGGAAGCAATGGTGGCAGCGGTGAGAAGCAGTGATGGCAGCAGTGGGTAGCAATGGTGGCAGCGGTGGGAAGCAATGGTAGCAGCGGTGGGAAGCAATGGTGGCAGCGGTGAGAAGCAGTGATGGCAGCAGTGGGAAGCAATGGTGGCAGCGGTGGGAAGCAATGGTGGCAGCAGTGGGAAGCAGTGGTGGCAGCAGTGGGTAGCAATGGTGGCAGCGGTGGGAAGCAATGGTGGCAGCAGTGGCAAGCAATGGTGGCAGCAGTGGCAAGCAATGGTGGTAGCAGTGGGAAGCAATGGTGGCAGCGGTGGGAAGCAATGGTGGCAGCGATGAGAAGCAGTGATGGCAGCAGTGGGAAGCAATGGTGGCAGCGGTGGCAAGCAATGGTGGCAGCAGTGGGAAGCAGTGGTGGCAGCAGTGGGTAACAATGGTGGCAGCGGTGGGAAGCAATGGTGGCAGCGGTGCAAGCAATGGTGGCAGCAGTGGGAAGCAATGGTGGCAGCAGTGGGCAGCAATAGTGGCAGTGGTGGGAAGCAGTTGTGGCAGCAGTGGGTAGCAATGGTGGCAGCAGTGGGAAGCAATGGTGGCAGCAGTGGGAAGCAATAGTGGCAGTGGTGGGAAGCAGTTGTGGCAGCGGTGGGAAGCAATGGTGGCAGCGGTGGGAAGCAGTGATGGCAGCAGTGGGTAGCAATGGTGGCAGCGGTGGGAAGCAATGGTGGCAGCAGTGGCAAGCAATGGTGGCAGCAGTGGGAAGGAATGGTGGCAGCGGTGGGAAGCAGTGATGGCAGCAGTGGGTAGCAATGGTGGCAGCAGTGGGAAGCAATAGTGGCAGTGGTGGGAAGCAGTTGTGGCAGCAGTGGGAAGCAATGGTGGCAGCGGTGGGAAGCAGTGGTGGCAGCAGTGGGTAGCAATGGTGGCAGTGGTGGGAAGCAATGGTGGCAGCGGTGGGAAGCAGTGGTGGCAGCAGTGGGTAGCAATGGTGGCAGTGGTGGGAAGCAATGGTGGCAGCGGTGGGAAGCAATGGTGGCAGCAGTGAGAAGCAGTGATGGCAGCAGTGGGTAGCAATGGTGGCAGCAGTGGGAAGCAGTGGTGGCAGCAGTGGCAAGCAATGGTGGCAGCAGTGGGAAGCAATGGTGGCAGCAGTGGGAAGCAATAGTGGCAGTGGTGGGAAGCAGTTGTGGCAGCAGTGGGAAGCAATGGTGGCAGCGGTGGGAAGCAATGGTGGCACCGGTGGGAAGCAATGGTGGCAGCAGTGGGAAGCAATGGTGGCAGCGGTGGGAAGCAGTGATGGCAGCAGTGGGAAGCAGTGGTGGCAGCGGTGGGAAGCAATGGTGGCAGCAGTGGGAAGCAATGGTGGCAGCGGTGGGAAGCAATGGTGCCAGCGGTGGGAAGCAGTGGTGGCAGCGGTGGGAAGCAGTGGTGGCACCGGTGGGAAGCAATGGTGGCAGCAGTGGGAAGAAATAGTGGCAGCGGTGGGAAGCAATGGTGGCAGCGGTGGGAAGCAGTGATGGCAGCGGTGGGAAGCAGTGGTGGCACCAGTGGGAAGCAATGGTGGCAGCAGTGGGAAGCAATGGTGGCAGCAGTGGGAAGCAATGGTGGCAGTGGTGGGAAGCAATGGTGGCAGCGGTGGGAAGCACTAGTGCCTCTCTCTCTTCCCCTCTGACAAGAGTGGTCCAGGAGGGGTGTGAGAGGTGAGGGGAACATATCCACCCCAGTCTTGGTTCCCACTTCTGGCCCTCCTCACCAAGTCTCCACTCTCTACTACAACACGCTGCTTTACTCACGGCGGAGTAAACTTACTCACTTTACTCACACTCACTGTCTTGTCCTACTTTCCACCCCATGCGACGCACAGGTGCTTCAAACTTTTCTCATGGGCGAGTTTAAAACAGCACTGCACCAAGAGAGTTAAGGGAGCCTATTGCGTATTTACATACATGACTCATGTATGTAAATACGCAATAACACCGGAGACTACCCTATTGTCAACAGGCCTTGGCAACACTGACGGCGAATTCGATGCGATTGATGATACTAAAATTTGACTCGTTGGAATATTCTTCTTAAATATTTATACATACTTTTTGTAATTAAAAAATATCATATATAACACTGTAAAGAGAGAGGGGACCTTTCCTGCAACTTTGAAAAAAATAACTCAATAATGCTAAAGAGGACACAAACGCAGAGGCCTCACTACCAGAGCCTCAGATTTTAACACCAAGTAAAGCATCCAGCACTTCCACAAACAGGATAACATCATTTATATTTACCAACATCCAGAGAATAAAAACACGCAAATCCAACAAAGTTCATTTTATAGATGGTCTCCTTCATGAGGCAAATGCAGTGTTTGCAGCCCTAACAGAAACCCACACAAAGGACTACCATGATGGTGAAATATGGATCTCAGAGTACAATCTTTTCAGATGTGACAGGAAACACAGACTACAGTGGGGGGTCAGCCTGTACATCAAAGACACTCATCTGCACTGAGCTGCTCAGCGTCACAAACGATATGGTGGAAGTGCTGGTAAGCAAAATAGATATCCTAAATGTAGTTATTGTCCTTGTATATAAGCCACCGGAGGCAAATCCTCAGCAGTTTAAAGAACAACTAATGAAAATAGAACACTGCTTGGAAAACCTCACAAATCCAGCCCCGAACATCATCCTACTTGGGGACTTCAACCTATGGCACCTGAAATGGAAGCACCTAGTTAATACAGTTTTTCAGAATGAATACCAGGAAGTAGCCTAAATGAACAGGCACATGCAAATGACCTGCTACGGATGTGCGATAGATTTGCCTTAAACCAGCAAATAGTGGAACCAACTAGAAAAAAGAACACGTTGGACCTCATTTTCACTAATAATGATGAATTGGTCAGGAATATAATGATTACAAATACCTGTTACGCAGATCACAACTTAATTGAAATTCTGACAAACATGGGGAATAGACCTGCATAACCAGTCCCGAGCACCAAGGGAAGAGAATTCAGCAAATTCAATTTTTATAATAAACGGATTAACTGGGAGCAAATAAACCAAGCCCTCACAGAAATAAACTGGGAAGAACAACTAGAAACTGCAAACCTGAACCAGTGCCTGAAAAACATAAACTCAGTAGCTCTATAAATATGCTCAAACCACATACCCCTAAGAAAGAAGAGGAAGAGATGCATACTGGAACGCGAACGTCGTTCCCTCTATATGGCGAAGAAAACGAATCGCGAAACAGCTTGAGAGTCGCACCCTATCTCAAAAAAACGAAGAAGGCTACGTAGAAAAATAGAAACAATTGGACTAAAGCTACAAGAATTGTGCAAAATCCTAGAGAGACAAAGACAGCAAAAGGCCATCAATGAAATAGAGAGAAATCCAAAATATTTGTTCTCTTATGTAAAATCACGATCAAAAACTACATTTAGTATCGGGCCCCTGTGAAAGAGAGATGGAACTTTAACACATGACAACAAAGAAATGAGCGAAATTCCGAGGAATCAGTACGACTCTGTTTTCAGCGAGCCACTAAACACATAAAAGATTAATAACCCAAATAAATTTTTCATGGATGTGATGCCAACATCAAACCATATATCAGATGTCACCCTATCCCCACTGGATTTTGTAGAATCCAGCGACAATATGCCTATGCACCAGGCCCTGATTCCTGGAACTCCATATTCTCAAGAACTGTAAAAAACCACTGTCCCTTCGCATTCTTTGGAGACAAAGCCTAGATACTGGCGTTATCCCTGACATACTAAAAACAGCAGAGATAGCACCACTCCATAAAGGAGGAAATAAGACAGAGGCAAAAAATTACAGACCGATAGCACTAACATCACACATCATAAATATCTTTGAGAGAGTGCTAAGAAATAAGATCACATGGAATCACAGCATCTCCATAACCCCGGACAACATGGTTTCAAAACAGGGCGCTCTTACCTGTTGCAGTTGCTGGACCACTATGATATGGCCTTGGATGCCATGGAAGACAAGCAAAACGTTGATGAAATTTCCACAGATTTCCCAAATGCCTTTTACTAATGTGACCATGGTGTCATTGCATATAGAATGCTTGCAAAAGGAATTACCGAAAAATAAGTAGATGGATCTACAACTTCCTGACTAATAGAACCCAAATGAGTAATAGTCAACAAAATAAAATACGAACCATCAGACGTGAAGAGCTCAGTCCCCCAGGGTACTGTGCTTGTTCCAGTACCTTTTCTCATCCTCATATCGGACATAGACAAGAATCTATGAATCTATGTCATAGACACAATCTATAGCACTGAATCATCCTTTGCAGATGACACTAGGATTTTTATGAGAGTAGACAACATAGAGAGCACAGCGAACATCCAATCAAATGTAAATCAAATCTTTCGATGGGCCACTATAATATAAAATAATATAAAATACATATAATGAAAATAATAATATATAATTTCATAATGTAAAATACATATTATGAATTATAATTATAATAATATATTATAATAATATATAATAATAATATATTATAATTATATATAATTATAATAATATATTATAATACATATTATAAAATTTCATAATATAAAATACATATTATAAAAATAATATGTATTTAATGAAGATAAGTTCCAGCTCTTGCGCTACGGAAAAAATTAAAATATAAAAGCAAAAACCACGTAAAAAAACTCAGTCAAATCATAACATTGAACGAAAAAGCAATATAAAGGATCTGAGTGTACTCAAGTCGGAAGACCTTACCTTTAAAGAACACAATAAAGTAGCCATCACAACTGCAAGAAAAAATGACAGGTTGGATAACAAGAACTTTTCAAACTAGAGATGCTATACCAATGATGATACTTTTCAAAACGCTTGTGCTCTCTAGAGTGGAGTACTGCTGCACAATGACAGCTCCTTTCAAAGCTGGAGTAATTGCTGACCTGGAGAGCGTGCAGAGATCCTTTACTGCTAGAATCCACTCAGTAAAACATCTAAACTACTGGGACCGACTAAAATGCCTAAATATGTATTCTCTTGAGCGCAGGCGGGAGAGATACATAATAATTTACACGTGGAAAATAGTACAGGGGCTGATTCGAGAACGGAAATCATCGCCGATGTTTGTGTCTCCATTAGTCTGTAGCATGAAGTAGTTGCGCTTTGTTATCATTAATCTCATTTTCTTCCTTGTGTATCTGATTTCGAATCAGATCTTGGCGATATTTTATCGTGAAGGCTTAGTTTCTTGCTGCTGGGTCGTATGTTTTAATATTAGTATATTTTGGTAGCAGTCGTTCTTGTAAACATATGCTGTTGAATATGACCAAAAGGGTAAGATTAATAATTCTTACACGAATCTTCTAAATATTTCTTACGTTTTTCTTCACTGTCGGGGGTAATTGAAAAATTAACTCTCCAAAGTTCATTTTTACATTTTTATTTAAGGTCTGATGCCTAGAAGCATTTCGCAAGACTTCTCACATTTTCAAAGACTGGATTTTATGTTCTCCGTTTCATGCTTATATTTGTTTTTGGGCGAGGTAAGAGGAAACAAATCATTGGGAAAAGAAAGAACACAAATCAATGGGTTTAAATGAGGTATGTAACCATTGGTACACATTTTATCTGCCTGTTTATGTGCTGGTTCGGGGTCTTGAAGTGGGTAAAATGTAATTATGTGTTAATTGGCTGTTGATTGCTGGTGTTGACTTTTTGATGTGTAGTGCCTCGCTGATGTCGAGTCTCCTGTTGTTGTTGTATCTGTCGATAATTTCTGTGTTGTCTGTTAAGATTTCTCTAGTGATGGTCTGGTTGTGTGAGGAGATTATATGCTCCTTGATGGAACCCTTTTGTTTATGCATTGTTAATCGCCTAGAAAGAGAAGTTGTTGTCTTGCCTATACTGAGATCTTTGGGGCTGACAGTCCCCAAGTGGGCAATTGAAGGCATAGACCACGGTTTCTTTCAAGGCGTTCTGTTTGGTGTCTGCAGAGTTCTTCATGAGTAGGTTGGCCGTTTTTTTGTTTTTGCATTAAATTGTTAATTGTATCTTCTGATTTGTGTCTGTTGGGATAACGTTCCTATTAATATTATCTTTCAGGATACTTTCCTCCGTGTTGTGAGCCGTTGAAAAGAAGTTCCTGTAAAACAGTCTAATGGGGGGTACAAGTGTTGCGTTAGTTGATTCTTCAGAGCTTGCATGGCGTTTCATCGTTCTTTTGATGATGTCATCATCATGACCGTTAGAGAAGCCATTGTTGACTAGGACCTGCCTTACCCTACAGAGTTCTTCGTCGACCAACTTCCAACCAGAACTGTGAGTGAGAGCTCAGCCCACGTAAGCATTGACAACACTCCGCTTGTACGTGTCTGGGCAGTCACTGTTGGCATTAAGGCACATTCCTATGTTCGTTTCCTTAGTGTAGACTGCAGTGTGGAAGCCTCCGTTCCTCTCCGTGACTATTACATCTAGAAAGTGCAGCTTCCCATCATTCTTCATCTCGTAAGTGAAATTCAACACCGGATTTTGCTCGAATGCTTCCTTCAGCTGCTGCAAACGTCTAACGTCAGGTCCCTGCATTAAAATGTCGTCAACGAACCTGCAGTATATGGCGGGTTTCAAGTCCATGTCAACTAAGACCCTCTGCTCTATGCTGCCCAGGTAGAAGTTCGCAAACAGGACACCTAGGGAAGAACCCATGGCGACCCCATCTACTTGCTTATACATGTGCTCATCGGGACTCAAGAAGGGTGCCTCTTTAGTGCAGGCTTGGAGTAATTTTCTAAGTATGCTCTCTGGTATGTCAAGAGGGGTACAAGCCGCATCACGATACACTCTGTCCATCATCATTTTGATTGTTTCGTCCATAGGCACGTTGGTAAACAGCGACTCCCTATCCAAAGAGGCTCTTGTCCCTGTGGCCTGTGCTCCCTGCAGTAAGTCAACGAATTCCTTTGGAGACTTCAGGCTAAAAGCACAAGGCACATAAGGAGTCAGCAGGCAGTTGAGTCGCTTAGCCAGTCTGTACGTGGGTGTGTGTCTGGCTGATGATTGGCCAAAGTGGGTTTATAGGCTTGTGTGTCTTGACATTCCCATATGTGTAACCAGGTCTGTATTCCCCGATATCCTTTGGCAGGTAGAGTCCGGATTTCTTGGCGTTCACAGTTTCAATAAATCTGTTTACCTTCGTTTTCAATTCGGCTGAAGTGTTCTTCGTCACCCTTTGGAATTTAGTACTATCGGAGAGTATGAAGTTCATTTTTGCCAGATATTCGTCTATTTATGTCAAATAATTTGTTGTAAATACATAGATGTTAAGCTTATTACCAATTAATATTATAACTATTAATTGTGTGCATTAAGTTGAAATTATTCATGTTTTTTTACCTTGTAAAAATCTCCTCTGGGGGTCTAATTAAGACCTCCTGTGCCCACTGTAATATTTTGTTGCGCTTTCACCATCGCGTCTAGTGTACTGTGCACTCGATATGCATGCGGGGGGGGGGTGCACAGTACACTAGACGCCTCCAGTTAAAAATCATCACTTGGAACATCGGTGATGGGAAAAAAATATTTACCGAAAATCTGAGAAAACATTAGGAGACCATCAATAATCCTTTGCAATGTTCTAATTTGATGTCCAAATGACCTAACACCTTTCACACAGCGCCAATACCCTACTGGCCTCTACCTGTAGTACTATTCCAAAGTGTTCCCATTAGGCTCTGAGTACTTTCTTGTGGATTGAAGACTTTAATATATATTATTAAATCACGCTGGGCATGATAGAAATACATAAGATTTTTCAAGTGTTGAACCGACAGGGATTTTTTAAACATCCAGGACCAAATGGTCTTCGTGACAGATAGTTCTGATTAACCTGGGCGAGTCTGAACAACCTGCCTATCCATCTTGAACGAAACCAACTATCCTGGATAGTGTCACGATACATCCTCCCGCTATTCAATTCCCATGAAATACACTTTTTGAAATATTCAGGCGAACATAACTGTTCTTAAAGTTATTCTAAAACTATTTCAGGATTCCGGAGCTCACCATTTAAGATGTTGTGCTGATTTCTGACACAAAATAGGCTCAACAGAGGAGAAATCCCAGAGAGCATAGGCCAGATCAGAACCAGAAGCCATCGGAGGAACTAGAACCAGAAAAAAATTGAAGAACCAGAACGAGGACCAACAGAGAGGAACCAGATCCTTAGTAACACGAGATGAGAAAGAACCAGACCACATGGAGGAAGCCAAATCAGGGGAACATAAGAGTGATCAGTGCAAGGGGGTAAAATGGGAATAACCATGGGATATTGAAGTCACCAGGGACATTAGTCAGGGGATGGTTCAGAACCACAGGACGTGGGACGCATCAAAACTAGGGACCAGGGGCATGGGAGAACCAGAGGACACGAGAGAACCAAGAACAAGGGGGATACGAGACACCAGAACCAGGGGAACATGGGGGATAAAGTTGGACCGATGGAAATGACAAATATCAGTACTAAGGGAACATGGGAGGAACCAGGGAACATGAGAGGGACCAAAGAACCAAGCGACATGGGGAGGAACCAAAACAAGGATGGGGTTGGAACAGATGGAGAAAACGCTGTTGAACCTGGTTCAAGGGAGCATATACTGGCCATTATGAGGCAGGGCCAATTAATATTCATACATACTCATATAATAATAATAATAATAATAATAATAATAATAATAATAATAATAATAATAATAATAATTCATTGTGTCGGGGGACAGGCAGCCAGAGTGTATTCAGACACGTTAGGCTTATATATCGAGATTATCATTCCTCAACCAAAGGGTCCAATTACTGAGCCTTTCAAGGGTGAGCCAAGGTTGCCAAGGTTGCAACCCCACAACAAACTGACTAATAAACGACCATCCACACTTCCGTGGAAATAAACATTCCATTCAGCTGGAGTGTATTCACCCTGCAAGCTTTCCTTATGAAGACTACTCATAGCACAGTCGATAGAGCTACGGCTCCACACATGTGGGGTCCAAGGTTCGAGCCTCCTAGAGCCCCGGTTAATTGAAAGTTAACACTTCTGAAAACTTCTGAATACCTTCATACTGCTAGGTGAAAAAGGGCTGTTAGGCAACAGGAAACGCGCCCAACCATTTCTGTCCCGACTGGGTTTCCAAAGCTGGAATTATCGAGTGTAAGTAGACAACGAACCCGACTATACTACCGGGACCCCACCTAAACACCTATAAGCCTAATCTACACTTGAAAAAAAATACACTTGAATCACTCCAGAGATCACACACATGGAGGAGAGGCGGGACCAAAGAGCCAGAGCTCAACCCCCGCAAGTACAACTAGGTGAGTAACAGCACATTCCCAACCCAGCATACTAACAGGTCTTTCCCGAAGGTCAACTGAACCCATTTATATCCGCTGGTTCGAGGTTTAAATTGAGTTGATAAATTCAAGACCAGAAGACATGGGAGGTTATCTTGAGGTTATCTTGAGATGATTTCGGGGCTTAGCGTCCCCGCGGCCCGGTCCTCGACCAGGGCCTCCTTTTTGTTACACATCCCCAGGAAGCAGCCCGTATCAGCTGTCTATCTCCCATGTATCTATTTACTGCTAGGTAAACAGATGCGTCAGGGTGAAAGAAACTCTGCCCATTTGTCTCCGCCTCCACCGGGGGATCGAACCCGGAACCTCAGGACTACGAATCCGAAGCGCTGTCCACTCAGCTGTCAGGCCCCAGAATTAGGGACTACGTGAGAGATTAGAACCAGGAAGGAATAGGTTTTAGAAGGAATAGACCAGGAGCAGGGAATACTAGTAGTAGTAGTAGTAGTAGTAGTAGTAGTAGTAGTAGTAGTAGTAGTAGTAGCAGTAGTAGTAGCAGTAGTAGAAGCAATAGTAGTTAAGAGTTGCTAAAAGTACTCAAATCATTATTCCTTTTTCGTACTAAATTCACTCGCTGTTATTCAGTATGTAGAGTCAATTCACACGAACTTCTTCAGGCTGACAGCGCAGTCTGCCCTCCTAACGTGTCCCCAACGTCAAGAAAACGGTCAATTTAAAGCGCCCCCTTATCCTAACCTACCAGAGGACCCAAAACAGAAAACGGGACAATACGTCACTTTCGTCAGCCGCTTCCATTTTTTCTAGTACGACGATTGTTGGGTCTTACGTAACGCAATACGTGCGAAAAGCGACGTTCTTTGTAGGAGGACGGGTTGGATAGTGTAGTTGAAGGAAGTTGAGGATAAGGAGCGTGATTCCTTCTTTACTATCCTTGGGCCAGATTCACGAAGCAGTTACGCAAGCACTTACGAACCTGAGGCCAGATTCACGAAGCAGTTACGCAAGCACTTACAAACCTATACATCTTTCCTCAATCTTTGACGGCTTTGGTTACATTTATTAAACAGTTTACAAGCATGAAAACTTGTCAATCAACTGTTGTTATTGTTATAAACAGCCTCCTGGTGCTTCGGAGCTCATTAACTGTTTAATAATTGTAAACAAAGCCGGCAAAGATTGAGAAAAGATGGACAGGTTCGTAAGCGTAACTTCTTCGTGAATCTAGCCCCTTACCCTGATCTATACCTGACCAACCAGGCTGTGACTCATACGTCAGGCTGCGAGCAGCCGCGTCTAACAGCCTGGTTGATCAGTCCAGCAACCAGGAGGCCTGGTCGACGACCGGGCCGCGGGGACACTAAGCCCCGGAAGCACCTCAAGGTAACCTCAAGGTAAGGTACCCGTATCTTTACTATCCTTATCCTTATCTAATAAAATTATCCATCCTGAAAAAAGATTTACAGTAATGATCCCATTGAATAAGGTCAATATACACTTATGGACTTTTTTCACCCTTGTTGCTTATCGTGGCTCTTGGTAGCAGAAAGTCGCCCCGAATAAATAAAAATCTTTTGTCCAAGCCAAACAAGAATATTCTCCCCCCCCTCCCCCCCCTCCCCCCCTCCTCCCCCCTCCTCCCCCTACTCCCCCCCCCCTCCCCCCTCCTCCCCCCCCTAACCCCTGAAGGCCCGGCTGAGTAGTGGTCATCAAAAACACAAAAGCCGCTTGTTACCGTGTGAGGGCGCCGGCCAGTCTAGGAGGGCCAGGAGTAGAGAGGCTGGGTCGTGTGTCAGAGGCTCCTTGCTCTTGCCAGAGCAACCTTGCAACACTACACACACACACACACACACACACACAGTGTGTGGGGTGAAGTGTGTGAGGAATTGAATAAGAAATTCCAGGAGGTCTTCACCTTAGAACAAGGAGAAATTCCAGAGGTAAGTGAGGGAATAGCTAACCAGGAACCACTGGAAGAGTTTGAGATTACCAGTGGGGAAGTAAGGAAGTGTTTACTAGAGTTGGACGTGACGAAGGCTATAGGCCCAGATGGAATCTCCCCTTGGGTTCTAAAGGAAGGAGCAAGAGAACTGAGCCTACCACTCTCCATAGTGTATAACAAATCACTGGCAACAGGGGAACTGCCAGATATTTGGAAAGCAGCTAACGTAGTCCCGATATACAAGAAAGGGGATAGACAGGAGGCACTGAACTACAGGCCAGTGTCCCTAACCTGCATACCATGCAAGCTGATGGAGAAGATTGTGCGAAAAAAACTAGTGGAGCATCTGGAGCGAAGGAACTTTGTAACACAGCATCAACATGGGTTCAGGGATGGCAGGTCCTGCCTCACAGGGTTACTTGAATTCTACGACCAGGCAACAAAAATAAGGCAAGAAAGAGAAGGGTGGGCAGACTGCATATTTTTGGATTGTCAGAAAGCCTTTGATACAGTGCCACACAAGAGGCTAGTGCGAAAGTTGGAGATGCAGGCTGGAGTGAGAGGGAAGGTACTCCGGTGGATAGAGGAATACCTAAGCAACAGGAGACAACGAGTCTGTGTGAGGGGTGAGGTCTCAGATTGGCGAGACGTCACAAGTGGAGTCCCGCAGGGGTCAGTCCTTGGACCTATACTGTTTCTGGTATATGTAAATGATCTCCCAGAGGGTATAGATTCGTTCCTCTCAATGTTTGCCGACGATGCAAAAATTATGAGGAGGATTGAAACAGAGGATGATAGTAGGAGGCTACAAGATGACCTGGATAGACTGAGTGAATGGTCCAACAAATGGCTGTTGAGGTTCAACCCGAGTAAATGCAAAGTAATGAAACTAGGCAGTGGAAACAGGAGGCCAGGCACAGGATACAGAATAGGAGATGAAGTACTTAATGAAACAGACAGAGAGAAAGATCTAGGAGTTGATATCACACCAAACCTGTCTCCTGAAGCCCACATAAAGAGAATAACGTCTGCGGCATATGCGAGGCTGGCTAACATCAGAACGGCGTTCAGGAACCTGTGTAAGGAATCATTCAGAATCTTGTACACCACATATGTAAGACCAATCCTGGAGTATGCGGCCCCAGCATGGAGCCCGTACCTTGTCAAGCACAAGACGAAGCTGGAAAAAGTCCAAAGGTATGCTACTAGACTAGTCCCAGAACTAAGAGGCATGAGTTATGAGGAAAGGCTGCGGGAAATGCACCTCACGACACTGGAAGACAGAAGAGTAAGGGGGGACATGATCACAACCTACAAAATCCTCAGGGGAATCGACCGGGTAAACAAGGATGAACTTTTCAACACTGGTGGGACGCGAACAAGGGGACACAGGTGGAAGCTGAGTACCCAAATGAGCCACAGAGACGTTAGAAAGAACTTTTTCAGTGTCAGAGTAGTTAGCAAATGGAATGCATTAGGAAGTGATGTGGTGGAGGCTGACTCCATTCACAGTTTCAAATGTAGATATGATAGAGCCCAATAGGCTCAGGAATCTGTACACCAGTTGATTGACGGTTGAGAGGCGGGACCAAAGAGCCAGAGCTCAACCCCCGCAAGCACAATTAGGTGAGTACAATTAGGTGAGTACACACACACACACACCACACAAACACATACATACATGTTTGTGTGTGTGCGTGTGTACTCATCTAGTTGTGCTTGCGGGGGTTGAGCTTTGGCTCTTTGGTCCCGCCTCTCAACTGTCAATCAACAGGTGTACAGGTTCCTGAGCCTATTGGGCTCTATCATATCAGCACTTGGAACTGTGTATGGAGTCAGCCTCCACCACATCACTGCCTAATGCATTCCATCCGTTGACTACTCTGACACTAAAAAAGTTCTTTCTAATATCTCTGTGGCTCATTTGGGCGCTCAGTTTCCACCTGTGTCCCCTAGTGCGTGTGCCCCTTATGTTAAATAGCCTGTCTTTATCTACCCTATCAATTCCTCTGAAAATCTTGTACGTAGTGATCATGTCCCCCCCCTAACTCTCCTGCCTTCCAGCGACGTGAGGTTTAATTCCCGTAGTCTCTCCTCGTAGCTCATACCTCTCAGCTCGGGTACTAGTCTGATGGTGGCAAACCTTTGAACCTTTTCCAGTTTAGTCTTATGCTTGACTAGATATGAAGTCCATGCTGGGGCTGCATTCTCCAGGATGGGTCTGACATAGGTGGTATACAAAGTTCTGAATGATTCCTTACACTTGATTTGTGTGTGTGTGTGTACTCACCTAATTGTACTCACCTAATTGAGCTTGCGGGGATTGAGCTTTGCCTCTTTAGTCCCGCCTCTCAACTGGTGTACAGGTTCCTGAGCCTACTGGGCTCTATCATATTTACTTTTGAAACTGTGTATGGAGTCAGCCTCCACCACATCACTGCTTAATGCATTCCATTTATTAACTACTCTGACACTGAAAAAAATTCTTTCTAATGTGTCTGTGGCTCATCTGGGTACTAAGTTTCCACCTGTGTCCCCTTGTTCGTGTTCCACCCGTGCTGAAGAGTTTGTTTTTGTCCACCCTCTCAAGTGTGTGTGTGTGTGTGTGTGTGTGTGTGTGTGTGTGTGTGTGTGTGTGTGTGTGTGTGTGTGTGTGTGTGTGTGTGTGTGTGTGTGTGTGTGTGTGTGTGTGTGTTTTTGTGTGTGTGTGTGTGTGTGTGTGTGTGTGTGTGTGTGTGTGTGTGTGTGTGTGTGTGTGTGTGTGTGTGTGTGTGTGTGTGTGTGTGTGTGTGTGTGTGTGTGTGTGTTTGTGTGTACTCACCTAGTTGTACTCACCTAGTTGTGTTTGCGGGGGTTGAGCTCTGGCTCTTTGGTCCCGCCTCTCAACCGTCAATCAACAGGTGTACAGATTCCTGAGCCTATCGGGCTCTGTCATATCTACACTTGAAACTGTGTATGGAGTCAGCCTCCACCACATCACCCCCTAATGCATTCCATTTGTCAACCACTCTGACACTAAAAAAGTTCTTTCTAATATCTCTGTGGCTCATTTGGGCACTCAGTTTCCACCTGTGTCCCCTTGTGCGTGTTCCCCTTGTGTTAAATAGACTGTCTTTATCTACCCTATCAATCCCCTTCAGAATCTTGAATGTGGTGATCATGTCCCCCCTAACTCTTCTGTCTTCCAGCGAAGTGAGGTTTAATTCCCGTAGTCTCTCCTCGTAGCTCATACCTCTCAGCTCGGGTACTAGTCTGGTGGCAAACCTTTGAACCTTTTCCAGTTTAGTCTTATCCTTGACTAGATATGGACTCCATGCTGGGGCTGCATACTCCAGGATTGGCCTGTGTGTGTGTGTGTGTGTGTGTGTATGTGTGTGTGTGTGTGTGTGCGTGTGTGTGTGTGTGTGTGTGTGTGTGTGTGTGTGTGTGTGTGTGTGTGTGTGTGTGTGTGTGTGTGTGTGTTTGTGTGTGTGTGTGTGTGTGTGTGTGTGTGTGTGTGTGTGTGTGTGTGTGTGTGTGTGTGTGTGTGTGTGTGTATGTGTGTGTGTGTGTGTGTGTATGTGTGTGTGTGTGTGTGTGTGTGTGTGTGTGTGTTCAACCTCCGTAAGGGCCAGGCCAGACTGGAGCTGCTCGAGTGGCAGGATACACACACAAACACACACACACAGTGGCTGGTGGACAGGTCCAGACACCCTTACTGCCCCACTTGTTTATGCACGCATGCTGAAGTAGCTGGACACACCTCCCCCACCACCTGAACCAGGACATGATGGCCGAGTCTCGACAACAAGGTGTTAGCCACTCAGATGGTGGGAGGGGGGAGGGGGGGGATGCGTTAGCAACCTGCAAGGGGGGGGGGGAGGAGGGGACAAAGAGACGACTCAGGAGGCATGTGCAACCTCCACAGGAAGATGCTTGAAGAATCTGGAGTGGAAGGTTGTGGGGGCTGATTACACGTAGAGGCTTGCAAGGGAGAAGGAACCCAACCCCTTGAAGACGTGCTTGCAATGTTTAGCAGTTGGTTCAAGAATGTTGCATGTTGCAGGCTCTAGATCGGTACACCGAGTCAGTTATAGATTAAGGAAGCTGTAGTGACCCATTACGAGAAAGACTGGTGGATGTTAAACGCTGGATGAGACGTGATAGCGAGCATGAGAAACGTCACGCTTCGAGACCTCTCCAGAAGGGATAATTAAGAGAACGAGTAACTGAACAGCTAAATGAGTGAGCGAGAGTGAGGATTTTAGTGGAGGCATCAAGATGTGCAGCGAGATGAGAGGTAATAACGAGACAAACACCGAGGAGTGAGATGCTGAAGAATGCTGAGAAAGATGAAAACGGCAGCGATAAAGAATGAGAAACACTCCAATAGAGAGAAAACATCAAGAGGAAAACCGCTGGTTCTTATCACTAAGACAACTACAATGAGAATTAATCGTCGTCCATCAAAACAAACAAAAAAAAAACGAGATTAACAGGACGACATATTCTGTCGTGATCAATCGAGATAAGTGATCAGTCACTCTCCTTTTTAATCATCTTCCAATTCTGGAGATTAATCACCCTTACCTGGGACCCTGTAAGACACGCGTTGTCGACCATCCTAAGATCGGCATCTTAAGACCATCTTAAGAACATCTTAAGATCATCTTGAGATGATCTTAAGAACATCTTAAGATCATCTTAAGAACATCTTAAGATCATCGTAAGACCAGTATCTTAAGACCATTTTAAGAACATCTTAAGATCATCTTAAGACCATCTCTAGATTATCTTAAGAACGTCTTTAGACTGGCATCTTAGACCTTGCAAGACAAACACATGTGCCTTCCTAACACATATGTGGCACGTCTAATTCAAATTGACAAGTATTAACATACTATTAAAAGTATTTTTACATATCTTCTTTAATGAGGCAAAGAAATATTGGCACTGTACGGCATTACAGGAACTTATACATTCATGACGAGGATACATAGCGATAATATTTACACATACTTTATTACCGTGAGTATAATCGCACAAGTACATATATATATATATATATATATATGTATATATATATATATATATATATATATATATATATATATATATATATATATATATATATATATATATATATATATATATATATATATATATATATATGTTCTTGTCTTGTCCTTACTCTCATGGTGGGTAGAGTAAATAGTTCCGTGATTTGGGTGTTCATGGTAGGTCGCTCTATTCCCACATACTGTAAGTACATAGGTATGACGTCGACCAAGCTGACGAGGCGTTTGACATGCCATCTTCAATCTGGTGCCCCCAGGAATCACATGAGACAAGCCCATGACATCACCCTAACAAGAGAAATGTTGAACAAGAATACCTGCATAATAGACAAAACCCAAGATGCAAGAAGATTACAAATTCTTGAGGCAATTCACATAAGAATAGAACAACCTACCATGAACACCCAAATATATATATATATATATATATATATATATATATATATATATATATATATATATATATATATATATATATATATATATATATATGTCGTACCTAGTAGCCAGAACGCACTTCTCAGCCTACTATGCAAGGCCCGATTTACCTAATAAGCCAAGTTTTCATGAATTAATGGTTTTTAGACTACCTAACCTAACCTAACCTAACTTTTTCGGCTACCTAACCTAACCTAACCTATAAAGATAGGTTAGGTTAGGTTAGGTAGGGTTGGTTAGGTTCGGTCATATAACTACGTTAATTTTAACTCCAATAAAAAAAAAATGACCTCATACATAATGAAATGGGTAGCTTTATCATTTCATAAGAAAAAAATTAGAGAAAATATATTAATTCATGAAAACTTGGCTTATTAGGCAAATCGAGCCTTGCATAGTAGGCTGAGAAGTGCGTTCTGGCTGCTAGGTACGACATATATATATATATATATATATATATATATATATATATATATATATATATATATATATATATATATATATATCATATACACTGAGAGTCATTACTTCTCTCCACACATTCCCCTTATATATATTTTGTTTTTTAAGGTAGACTGAATGGGGACTTTGACTCACTCAACAATTGCACAGGTTTGGAACCATTGCATCTTTTCTATATTTTCTAATAGGTGGGTTACCCGGAGGTGCCCGGGTTGACTCCGGGGCAGCATAGATCTGTTTGGTTATGTGTCTGTCTTCCTACTTCTGTCTCCTGCTACAACCCGTCCTCTGATAAGAGAGTACTTTCTGTAGCTATGTGCACCCTAGTACAAATATTGACGTAAAAGGCAATTAGATGGTAGAATTTGGTGCTATTCAGTTCATAAAAGTTCGATACAAAAATAAAGCTAATACAAATTTAAATATTCCTAGGCCTAGTATAGCACATATATCAGGCCCCCAGATAGCGTGTTTATAAAAGGTCAGGGAAGGTTGGGTTAGGTTAGGTTGTCTTTGCAACATTAATACAAAATCTTTTCCCGTTTGTCCAAATTGAATAGTAAAGATTTCTACTTTCTAACTGTCCAGGGCGTCATATATTTACTATGGTCCTCATCGTTACTACAAGTACTAACTAAACTGGAGGATGGGTTGGGTTCCATGTCTCTTTCTCTCACTCCATCTGGTTCGTTATACCTCTATCTGTTCTCTCTCCCCTCACATTCTCCCACACTTTCCCTCATTCTTTCCCTCCGTCCCCTCCCTCCTCCTGTTCTCTCTTCCTCAAGTTCTGTCTATCTTTCTCCCTTCCTTTCATTCTGCCTCCGAATCCTTTCCTTTCTTCCCGTCTTCTCAATGCCTTCTTCACGTATATCAGGAACATACGTGAATGAACAAATTGACTAAGTCACTTTGGGAACATCCGTGCGTAGGTTCGAACCCTCATGAAGGCCCTTGTGGAATTGTTCAATTGATATATTACTTTATTGTGATTTCCGTGTGTAGTCGTGATAGTACACGTCTGAAGCTTCGTAATGCCTCAGCATCTTTACTCAAAGGCGACACAATATAACAACCTCTTTGTTGAATTAACAATATGCAACTAAGTGTTGGACAGAAGAAAATGTATATATGCTGAATAGCATTGTAAATGTCTGGCCACGTCTGTGGTAGAAAATAATAAAAAAAAAAAAAAAAAAAAAACTAAGTGATGGTGTAATTTATCCATCACAAGACTGCCAAATCGTAATTAGCCTCGATGAGGCTAATATTGGAGACCAAACACTTGGACACATCTGACAATTTGGCAATTAAGGTAATTAGATTTGGTTGCTTGATTAACGTCAAGAGTGTGATAGTGTACTAAATGACTCCTTGAAGGCTTGTCCACTACGGGTTCACTATAGCCCGTACTACTTGCCCCGCTCCTGTGCCAGGTAAGTCCACTACGGGCTCACTATAGCCCGTGCTACTTGCCCCGCTCCTGTGCCAGGTAAGTCCACTATGGGCTCACTATAGCCCGTGCTACTTGCCCCGCTCCTGTGCCAGGTAAGTCCACTACGGGCTCACCATAGCCCGTGCTACTTGCCCCGCTCCTGTGCCAGGTAAGTCCACTACGGGCTCACCATAGCCCGTGCTACTTGCCCCGCTCCTGTGCCAGGTAAGTCCACTACGGGCTCACTATAGCCCGTGCTACTTGCCCCGCTCCTGTGCCAGGTAAGTCCACTATGGGCTCACTATAGCCCGTGCTACTTGCCCCGCTCCTGTGCCAGGTAAGTCCACTATGGGCTCACTATAGCCCGTGCTACTTGCCCCGCTCCTGTGCCAGGTAAGTCCACTACGGGCTCACCATAGCCCGTGCTACTTGCCCCGCTCCTGTGCCAGGTAAGTCCACTACGGGCTCACTATAGCCCGTGCTACTTGCCCCGCTCCTGTGCCAGGTAAGTCCACTACGGGCTCACTATAGCCCGTGCTACTTGCCCCGCTCCTGTGCCAGGTAAGTCCACTACGGGCTCACTATAGCCCGTGCTACTTGCCCCGCTCCTGTGCCAGGTAAGTCCACTACGGGCTCACCATAGCCCGTGCTACTTGCCCCGCTCCTGTGCCAGGTAAGTCCACTACGGGCTCACCATAGCCCGTGCTACTTGCCCCGCTCCTGTGCCAGGTAAGTCCACTACGGGCTCACCATAGCCCGTGCTACTTGCCCCGCTCCTGTGCCAGGTAAATCCACTACGGGCTCACCATAGCCCGTGCTACTTGCCCCGCTCCTGTGCCAGGTAAGTCCACTACGGGCTCACCATAGACCGTGCTACTTGCCCCGCTCCTGTGCCAGGTAAATCCACTACGGGCTCACCATAGCCCGTGCTACTTGCCCCGCTCCTGTGCCAGGTAAGTCCACTACGGGCTCACCATAGCCCGTGCTACTTGCCCCGCTCCTGTGCCAGGTAAGTCCACTACGGGATCACCATAGCCCGTGCTACTTGCCCCGCTCCTGTGCCAGGTAAGTCCACTACGGGATCACCATAGCCCGTGCTACTTGCAACTTTTGTTCAGAGTTGCTGAATCTAAAACAACAACAACAACAGTTTTTTTACTCCTCAGTTTTTTCCTGTGAAACTGGTTAGAGAGACGAGGAGCTGTGACTTGGCCAAGACTCATTTCCTATGTACTCACCTAGTTGTGCTTGCGAGGGTTGAGCTCTGGCTCTTTGGTCCCTCCTCTCAACTGTCAATCAACAGGTGTACAGGTTCCTGATCTTCATTTGAAACTGTGTATGGAGTCAGCCTCCATCACATCACTGCCTAATGCATTCCATTTGTTAACTACTCTGACATTGTCTTTTTTTATAGTGTGTCTATGGGTCATTTGGGTATTAAGTCGAAACCTGTGTCCCCTTGTTCGTGTTCCACCCGTGCTTATAGTTTGTTTTTGTCCACCCTGTTAATACCCCCTGAGAATTTTGTAGGTGGTTATCATGTCTTCCCCTTACTCTTCTGTGTTCTGGGAACGTGAGGTTCAGCTCCCTTAGCCTTTCCTCGTAGCTCATACCTCTCAGTTCTGGGCCTAGTCTTGTGGCATACCAACAATTGTCAAATGTTTCATACACAGTGTATCAAGTGTTTAATAAGTGTAGTGTTAAGTGTAAACAAGTCTTAGAGAATGTAAGAAGCCCTTATGAAACGCTTCTAGGCGTCAGACTATTAATAAAAATGAATATTGGAGAATTCATATTTCCATTACCTCCGACAGTGAAGAAAAACATAAGAAATATTGAGAAAATTCGTGATAGAATTATTAATCTTACCTTTTTGGTCATTTTCAACACCATATGTTTACAAGAAAGACTGCTAGCCAGAAGGCAGTACTCGGCCTACTATGCAAGGCCCGATTTGCCTAATAAGCCAAGTTTTCCTGAATATATATATATTTTTCTAATATTTTTGTTATGAAATGATAAAGCTATTCATTACATTATGTATGAGTTAATTTGTTTCAATTTGACTTAAAACTAACGTAGATATATGACCGAACCTAACCAACCCTACCTAACCTAACCAACCCTACCTAACCTAACCTAACCAATCTTAAACTAACCTAAACTAACTCAACTAAGTCAATAATTTATGTTCTTAATATAATATAGTAACAATAATTCAAATAAACTAACTGCAAACAATTTATTGAAAATAAAGAAAATCACTCGGCCTATTACGCAAATCGGGCCTTGCATAGTAGGCCGAGAAGTGTGTTCTGGCTACTAGGTACGACATATGTTTATATATATATATATATATATATATATATATATATATATATATATATATATATATATATATATATATATATATATATATATATATATGTCGTACCTAGTAGCCAGAACGCACTTCTGAGCCTACTATGCAAGGCCCGATTTGCCTAATAAGCCAAGTTTTCATGAACTAATGTTTTTTCGACTACCTAACCTACCTAACCTAACCTAACCTAACTTTTTCGGCTACCTAACCCAACCTAACCTATAAAGATAGGTTAGGTTAGGTTAGGTAGGGTTGGTTAGGTTTGGTCATATATCTATGTTAATTTTAACTCCAATAAAAAAAAATTTACCTCATACATAATGAAATGGGTAGCTTTATCATTTCATAAGAAAAAAAAATAGAGAAAATATATTAATTCAAGAAAACTTGGCTTATTAGGCAAATCGGGCCTTGCATAGTAGGCTGAGAAGTGAGTTCTGGCTACTAGGTACGACATATATATATATATACAAAAGTTACTTTAAAACAGTTACTTACTTTAATCATTCATGTGCAAAGGAGCAAACTATTGTATGGAAATTCACCATTAAGCTCCAGACTTGGCTACTGTTGCTTTCTGCAGATGACAGAACCACACTCACCTGGAATTAGCAAAACAAAACAAAAAAATGTATAATTTGTCAGTTGATGCAACAGCATATGATGCAACAGCATAATATTATTCTAAATGATACATTAATTCCTAATAACTACAGCAATATTTCACTATACGCTCACCAACATCAATTCATAACTCTGGAACATTCTCACTGGAGATTATAATGTTGATATGTCATAGCGCAAGGGGAAGGGAGGGAATTGTCAGGGGGGGGGGGAAGCACCAAGCCGTTACGACTAATTTAGCATGCTTATGTTACAATGGCGGCCTTACCTAACCTACTTAGTATGTTAAGATAAGCAACCATTTGGTACAAGAAGCTGATGAAATTCAGTAATTTGAAGGTAATCTTATATAGTTAGATGGAAGGTATCCCCCATCCCCTCTAGTACTCAACCTCTTGACGTAGTCTTCCAGTCAACTTCCTTGTTAATGTTAATTATACTGGCACTTCATTGGTATTGACACACTCTGATACAACCCGTTCTCGCAAATTTAATAAGTCAATATTGACTTATTAAATATGTGCATAGGTTACATACTTAACATAATAGTTTCCCTTGAAAAGCTTCATAGAAACCACCGACCTTACCTAACCTACTTAGTATGTTAAGATAAGCATCTTATTGGTTCGTAATTACAATTATTACCTAACCTATACCTATAATAGGTTAAGTAACAATTGTAATTACGAAGCTATAAGATGCTTATTTTAACATACTAAGTAGGTTAGGTAAGGTCGGTGTTT
>NC_091180.1:33170984-33208484 GCF_040958095.1 Procambarus clarkii
CGTCAGCGGGGCTTCTCGACGTTACTGGGCCGTCAGCGGGGCTTCTCGACGTAACTGGGACGTCAGCGGGGCTTCTCGACGTAACTGGGACGTCAGCGGGGCTTCTCGACGTAACTGGGACGTCAGCGGGGCTTCTCGACGTAACTGGGACGTCAGCGGGGCTTCTAGACGTTACTGGGACGTCATCGGGACTTCTCAACGTTACTGGGACGTCAGCGGGGCTTCTCGACGTAACTGGGACGTCAGCGGGGCTTCTCGACGTAACTGGGACGTCAGCGGGGCTTCTCGACGTAACTGGGACGTCAGCGGGGCTTCTCGACGTTACTGGGCCGTCAGCGGGGCTTCTCGACGTAACTGGGACGTAAGCGGGGCTTCTCGACGCTACTGGGACGTCATCGGGACTTCTCAACGTTACTGGGACGTCAGCGGGGCTTCTCGACGTAACTGGGACACAAGGGGGGACTTCTAAACGTTACTGGTACGTCAAGGGTCCTCATAACTACCCTTTCACCTCATAACTACAACTCCTCCTCATTATTAGTCTCATAACTACCCGTCCAACTCATTATTCGTCTCATAACCACCCCCCCCCCACGTCATTATTCATTTCAAAACTACGCCTATACCTCATTCGTCTCACAACTAACCCTCCACCTCAAGTTCATCTCATAACTACCCTTCAACCTCATTATTCGTCTTATAACTACCCTCCACCTAATTATTCGTCTCATAACGACCCCTCCACCTAATTATTCGTCTCATAACGACCCCTCCACCTAATTATTCGTCTCATAACTACCCTCCACCTAATTATTCGTCTCATAACGACCCCTCCACCTAATTATTCGTCTCATAACTACCCTCCACCTAATTATTCGTCTCACAACTAACCCTTTCACCTCATTATTCGTCTCATACCTACCGTTCACCTCATTATTTCTCTCATACCTACCATTCACCTCATTATTCGTCTCATAACAACCCGTCCACTTCATTATTCGTCTCATAACTACCCTCCACCTTAATATTCGTCTCATAACTACCCGTCCACCTCAATATTCATCTCTTAACTGCCCTCCACCTCATTATTCATCTCATAACTACCCCTTCACCTCATTATTCGACTCATAACTACCCCTCTGTTACGGCCCTATTGGGTCGCAACTGGGTTCTTTCTCTGATGTTATTAGAGTTTGGGTATCCGGCCCCAAGTTAGTAGTGGCTTTCAAGGGGGTATGTTCCGTAACGCAAGTAAATTAAAGGGGAAGGGATAAAACTGCACTAAAGTAAATATATAATTATTCCACCACCATAAGTAAATATATAAACAGTCACACGCGGTTACTATGACTACACTTATGTACAATAACTTCTTCTTCTCCCGAAGACTCAGGATGTTTCACGGTGCTCAAGACGAGTAGCCCTGGTTCTCTCCTTGTGGCCTCACGATGAATCCTTAGATTCCCTAGGCGAGTCTACCCTGGCCACAGGCCAGCCAAATCACGGTCCCACTGGGTACACCGTCGTGGGGGCCTTCAACCACAAATCCAGCCTGTAGCTGGCAGGTTCCAATCAGCTCTGCTGCGTAGGCCACTCCACGACCGATACTAGGGTTGTGAGCCCTAGGCAGGAGCCTCGTGTGATTCCGCTGATCACTCTCCTCACCACAACACCCCAGTGGCTAGTCTTCTCCACCAGTCAGCCCCGGGTACAACAATTCCTGGTTCTGCCACCTCACAGGCAGGCTAACACAACAGTGTTCATCCGAGGGGGGGGGGTGACTCACAGCTTCTACAGCAAACACGTGGAAAGACTTAGGATTCCTTGGGTAGACTGATCCACCATCCGATTCAGCAGTCCCAGGTCGACTCTGTAATCAGACACGCCATCAGTACTGGTTACACTCTAGGGCACCTCACTTACCGGCTTAGATACAAACGCCCACCTATCCACTCCATAGATGGCGTTGCTGTCTAAGTTTCACCTCACCAGAGGTCAGCAGCGGCTATGTCACGAGCTGATTAGGACAAAAAACCAGCCCCTGTGGCCGGTATATCTCGTCCTCACTAGATGGCGTCGTCCATTTGGAGGGGGTTTTGGGAGCTGACCCACAGATGGCGTGGATGTCACTGCTCCGTGCTACGACGCTGGGCTCGGGTCTAATTATTCGTCTCATAACTAATCCTCCTCCTCATTATTCGTCTTACAACTAACCCTTTCACCTCATTATTCGTCTCATACCTAACGTTCACCTCATTATTCCTCTCATACCTACCATTCACCTCATTATTCGTCTCATAACAACCCGCCCACCTCATTATTCGTCTCATAACTACCCTCCACCTTAATATTCGTCTCATAACTACCCGTCCACCTCAATATTCACCTTTTAACTGCCCTCCACCTCATTATTCGTCTCATAACTACCCCTTCACCTCATTATTCGACTCATAACTACCCCTCCACATCATTATATTTCTCAAAACCACCCCTACACCTCATTATTCGTCTCATAACTACCTCTTCAACACATTATTCGTATCACAACTACCATCCACCTCATTATTCGTCTCATAACTACCCCTTAACCTCATTATTCGTCTCATAACTGCCCTCCACCTCATTATTCGTCTCATAATTATCCCTTCACCTCATTACTCGACTCATAACTACCCCTCCACCTCATTATTTCTCTCATAACTACCCCTCCCCCTCATTATTCGTCTCATAACTACCCCTTCACCTCATTATTCGTCTCATAATTACCCTCCACCTCATTATTCATCTCATAACTAATCCTCCTCCTCATTATTCGTCTCATAACTACCCTTTCACCTCATTATTCGTCTCATAACTACCCCTTAACCTCATCATTCAACTCATAACCACCCCTTCACCTCATTATTCGTCTCATAACTACCCTTCAACTCATGTTCGTCTCATAGCTACCCCTCCACCTCATTATTCGCCTCATACCTACCCCTTCCCCTCATTACTCGTCTCACACCTACCCTTCCACCTCATTAATTGTCTCATAACTACCCTCAACCTCATTATTCGTCTAATAACTACCATCCACCTCATTATTCGTCTCATAATTACCCTCCACCTCATTATTCGTCTCATAACTAATCCTCCTCCTCATTATTCGTCTAATAACTACCGTTCCACCTCATTATTCGTCTCATAGCTACTCCTCCAATTCATTATTCGTCTCATACCTACGAATCACCTCATCATTCGTCTCATAACTACCCGTCCACCTCATTATTCGTCTCATAACTACCATTCACCTCATTATTCGTCTCATACCTACCCGTCCATCTCATTATTCGTCTCATAACTACCCTTCATCTCATTATTCGTCTCATAACTACCCTTCCACCTCCTCATTAATTGTCTCATAACTACCCTTCACTTCATTATTCATCTCATAACTACCCTTCCACCTCATTATTCGTCATATAACCACCCCTTTACCTCATTATTCGTCTCATAACTAATCCTCCTCATTATTCGACTAATAACTACCGTTCCACCTCATTATTCGTCTCATAACTACCCCTTCAATTCAATATTCGTCTCATACCTACCATTCACCTCATTATTCGTCTCATAACTACCATTCACCTCATTATTAGTCTCATAACTACCCGTCCATCTCATTATTTGTCTCATAACTACTCCTCCACCTCATTATTCGTCTCATAACTACCCGTCCACATCATTATTCGTCTCATAACTAACCTCAATCTCAATATTCGTCTCATAACTACCCCTCCACCTCATTATTCATCTCAAACAACCCCTCAACCTCATTATTCGTCTCATAACTACCCTCCATCTCATTATTCGTCTCATAACTAACCCTCAACCTCATTATTCGTCTCATAACTACCCTCCACCTCATTATTCGTCTCATAACTACCCCTCCACCTAATTATTCGTCTCGTAACTACCCTCCACCTCATTATTCGTCTCATACCAACCCACTACCTCATTATTCGTCTCATAACTACCCTCCACCTCATTATTCGTCTCATAACTACCCCTCCACCTAATTATTCGTCTCATAACTTCCTTCCACCTCATTATTCGCCTCATAACTACCCGTCCATATCATTATTCGTCTCATAACCACCCCTCAACCTCATTATTCGTCTAATAACCACCCCTCCAACTCATTATTCGTCTCATAACTACCCTCCACCACATGTTCGTGTCATAACTGCCCTCCACCTCATTATTCATCTCATAACTACCCCTTCACCTCATTATTCGTCTCATAACTACCCTCCACCTCATTATTCGTCTCATAACTACCCCTTCATCTTATTAATTGTCTCATAACTACCCTTCCACCTCATTAATTGCCTCATAACTACCCCTCCACCTCATTATTCGTCTCATAACTACCCCTTCACCTCATTACTCGTCTCATAACTACCCTTCCTCTTCATTAATTGTCTCATAACCAACGCTCAACCTCATTATTCGTCTCATAACCACCCCTCCACCTCATTATTCCTCTCATAATTACCCTCCACCTCATTATTCGTCTCATAACTAATCCTCCTCCTCATTATTCGTCTAATAACTACCGTTCCCCGTACCTACCATTCACCTCATTATTCGTCTCATACCTACCATTCACCCTATTATTCGACTCATAACTACCCGTCCACCTCATTATTCGTCTCATAGCTACCATTCACCTCATTTTTCGTCTCATAACTACCCTCCACCTCATTATTCGTCTCATAACTATCCCTCAACCTCATTATTCGTCTCATAACTACCCTCCACTTCATTTTTCGTCTCATAAATATCCCTCAACCTAATTTTTCGTCTCATAACTACCTTCCACCTCATTATTCGTCTCATAACTAACCCTCCACCACATGTTCGTCTCATAACTACCCTCCACCTCATTATTCATCTCATAACCACCCCTTCACCTCATTATTTGTCTCATAACTACCCCTCCACCTCATTATTCGTCTCATAACTACCCCTTCACCTTATTACTCGTCTCATAACTACCCCTCCACCTCATTAATTGTCTCATAACTACCCTCCACCTCATTATTCGTCTCATAACTACCCTTCCACATCATTATTTGTCTCATAACCACCCCTCCACCTCATTATTCGTTTCATAAGTACCCTTCACCTCATCATTCATCTCATAACTACCCCTTCACCTCATTACTCGTCTCATAACTACCCTTCCACCTCATTAATTGCCTCATAACTACCCCTCAACCTCATTATTCGTCTCATAACCACCCCTCCACCTCATTATTCCTCTCATAATTACCCTCCACCTCATTATTCGTCTCATAACTAATCCTCCTCCTCATTATTCGTCTAATAACTACCGTTCCCCATACCTACCATTCACCTCATTATTCGTTTCATACCTACCATTCACCCTATTATTCGACTCATAACTACCCGTCCACCTCATTATTCGTCTCATAACTACCATTCACCTCATTATTTGTCTCATAACTACCCTCCACCTCATTATTCGTCTCATAACTTTCCCTCAACCTCATTAGTCGTCTCATAACTACCCTCCACTTCATTATTCGTCTCATAACTATCCCTCAACCTAATTTTTCGTCTCATAACTACCTTCCACCTCATTATTCGTCTCATAACTAACCCTCCACCACATGTTCGTCTCATAACTGCCCTCCACCTCATTATTCATCTCATAAGCACCCCTTCACCTTATTACTCGTCTCATAACTACCCCTCCACCTCATTATTCGTTTCATACGTACCCTCCACCTCATTATTCATCTCATAATTACCCTCTTCCTCATTATCCGTCTCATAACTACACCTCCTCCTCATTTTTCCTCTCATTACTAACACTCCACCTCAATTTTCATCTCATAACCACCCCTCCTCCTCATTATTCATCTCTAACAACCCCTCAACCTCATTATTCGTCTCATAACTACCCTCCATCTCATTATTCGTCTCATAACTAACCCTCAACCTCATTATTCGTCTCATAACTACCCTCCACCTCATTATTCGTCTCATAACTACCCCTCCACCTAATTATTCGTCTCGTAACTACCCTCCACCTCATTATTCGTCTCATAACTACCCTCCACATCATTATTCGTCTCATAACTACCCTTCCACATGATTATTCGTCTCAAAACTACCACTCAACCTCATTATTCGTCTCATAACTACCCCTCAACATCATTATTCGTCTCATAACTACCCCTCCACCTAATTATTTGTCTCATAACTACCTTCCACCTCATTATTCGTCTCATAACTACCTCTCCACCTCATTAATCTTCACATAACTAGCCTTCCACCTCATTATTCGTCTCATAACTACCTTCCACCTCATTATTCTTCTCATAACTACCCTTCCACATTATTATTCGTCTCATAAATACCCCTCAACCTCATTATTCGTCTCATAACTACTCCTCCACCTAATTATTCGTCTCATAACTACCCTCCACATCATTATTCGTCTCATAACTACCCTTCCACATGATTATTCGTCTCAAAACTACCACTCAACCTCATTATTCGTCTCATAACTACCCCTCAACATCATTATTCGTCTCATAACTACCCCTCCACCTAATTATTTGTCTCATAACTACCTTTCACCTCAATATTCGTCTCATAACTAACCCTCCACCTCATTATTCATCTCATAACTACCCCTTCATCTTATTAATTGTCTCATAACTACCCTTCCACCTCATTAATTGCCTCATAACTACCCCTCCACCTCATTATTCGTCTCATAACTACCCCTTCACCTCATTACTCGTCTCATAACTACCCTTCCACTTCATTAATTGTCTCATAACCACCCCTCAACCTCATTATTCGTCTCATAACCACCCCTCCACCTCATTATTTTTCTCATAATTACCCTCCACCTCATTATTCGTCTCATAACTAATCCTCCTCATTATTCGTCTAATAACTACCATTCCACCTCATTATTCGTCTCATAACTACCCCTCCAATTCATTATTCGTCTCATACCTACCAATTATCTCATTATTCGTCTCATACCTACCATTCACCTCATTATTCGTCTCATAACAACCTCTCCACCTCATTATTCGTCTCATAACTACCATTCACCTCATTATTCGTCATATAACTACCCGTCCATCTCATTATTCGTCTCATAAATACCCTCCATCTCATTATTCGTCTCATAACTACCCCCAACCTCAATATTCGTCTCATAACTACCCTCCACCTCATTATTCGTCTCATAACTACCCCTCCACCTAATTTTTCGTCTCAAAACTACCTTCCACCTCATTATTCGTCTCACAATTAACCCTTCTACCTCTTTATTCGTGTCATACCTACCATTCACCTCATTATTCGTCTCATAACTTCCCCTTAACCTCATTATTCAACTCATAACCACCCTCCACCTCATTATTGATCTCTAACAACCCCTCAACCTCATTATTCGTCTCATAACTACCCTTCCATCTCATTACTTTTCTCATAACTACACTCCACCCTATTATTCGTCTCATAACTAATCCTCCTCCTCATTATTCGACTCATAATTACCCTCCACCTCATTATTCGTCTCATAACTAATCCTCCTCCTCATTATTCGTCTAATAAGTACTGTTCCACCTCATTATTCGTCTCATAACTACCCGTCCACCTCATCTTTCTTCTCATAACTACCATTCACCTCATTATTCGTCTCATAACTACCCCTCCAATTCATTATTCGTCTCATACCTACCATTCACCTCATTATTCGTCTCATAACTACCCCTCCACCTCATTATTCGTCTCATTACTACCTTCCACCTCATTATTCGTCTCATAACTACCCGTCCATCTCATTATTCGTCTCATAACTACCCCTCCAATTCATTATTCGACTAATAACTACCATTCACCTCATTATTCGTCTCATAACTACCCCTCCACCTCATTATTCGTCTCATAACTACCCCTCCACATCATTATTCGTCTCATAACTACCCCTCACCTAATTACTTGTCTCATAACTACCCTCCACCTCATTATTCGTCTCGTAACTACCCTCTACCTCATTATTCGTCTCATAACTACCCTCCACTTCATTAATCGTCTCAAAACTGCCCTTCCACATCATTATTCGTCTCATAATTACTTTCCACTTCATTAATCGTCTCATAACTAATCCTCCTCCTCATTATGCGTCTAATAACTACCGTTCCTCCTCATTATTATTCTTATAACTACCCCTCCAATTCATTATTCGTCTCATACCTACCATTCACCTCATTATTCGTCTCATAACTACCCGTACACCTCATTATTCGTCTCATAACTACCATTCACCTCATTATTCGTCTCATAACTTTCCGTACACCTCATTATTCGTCTCATAACTACCATTCACCTCATTATTCGTCTCATAACTACCCGTCCATCTCATAACTACCCTCCACCTCATTACTCGTCTCATAACTACCCTTCACCTCATTATTCATCTCATAACTACCCTCCACCTCATTATTCGTCTCTTAACTACCCTTCACCTCATTATTCATCTCATAACTACCCTCCACCTCATTATTCGTCTCTTAACTACCCTTCACCTCATTATTCATCTCATAACTACCCTCCACCTCATTATTCGTCTCTTAAGCACCCCTCCACATAATTCTTTATTTATTTATTTATTTATTTATTTATTTATTTATTTATTTATTTATTTATTTATTTATATATATACAAGAAGGTACATTGGGTTTGTGAGAATACATTGGATAGTACAGTATTTACAATCTTGTAAAGCCACTAGTACGCGCAGCGTTTCGGGCAGGTCCTTAATCTAGCAGATAATTTTAAGTAGGTAATTTCTATCAGAATTGATAAATGATAACAAATACATTGCAAGAGAAAAATGAGATGAGAGAGCTTAGTAAGTATATTAAAGCACATTGTTATATTAAAGCTCTGATTGATTACATTGACAGCTTGATTAGTAATTTAAACAAGATTAATAGACACCATACAGCAGATTGACAGCACATATAAGACAGCAATGATCACAATGGTAAAGATGTTCAGATTGGGTGCATAAAGATTGGGAGACTGGGTAGCAAAAGATACAGAAAAACAAGATTTATAAACACCATACAGCAGATTGGCAGCACATTTAAGAAGACAGCAATGATCACAATGGTAAAGATGTTCAAATTGGGAACATAAAGGTTGGGAGATTGGGTAGCAATAGATACAGTGTAATTTTAAGGCAAAAAGTGAAAAACTATGAAGATGAAATTAGGTACTTTTTAGTATTGATTTTGAATGATGTAAAAGTTGGACAGCTTTTCAATTCAGTAGGGAGTGAGTTCCATAAACTGGGTCCCTTTATTTGCATAGAGTGTTTACACAGATTAAGTTTAACTCTGGGGATATCAAAGAGATATTTATTTCTGGTGTGGTGATAATGGGTCCTATTACATCTGTCCAGGAAGAGTTTCAGACAAGGATTTGCATTTAAGAACAGGGTTTTGTAAATGTAGTTGACACAAGAGAATTTGTGGAGTGAGATTATGTTTAGCATGTTTAGGGAGTTAAACAAGGGGGCTGTGTTTTGTCTGAAAGCAGAATTTGATATTATTCTGATAGCAGATTTTTGCTGGGTGATGATGGACTTGAGGTGGTTTGCAGTGGTTGAACCCCATGCACAGATACCATAGTTGAGATAGGGATAGATTAGTGCATAATATAGAGAGATGAGAGCAGAGTTAGGTACATAATATCTGATTTTGGAGAGTATACCAACTGTTTTAGAGACTTTCTTAGTTATGTGTTGTATGTGGGTACTGAAGTTGAGTCTCTTGTCTAGGAATATGCCAAGAAACTTTCCATCATTTTTATTGCTAATGTTTACATTGTCTATCTGAAGCTGAATTGCATTTGTAGATTTGCTTCCAAATAGGATGTAGTAGGTATTTTCTATGTTAAGTGTTAGTTTGTTGGTTGACATCCATAAGTGGACTTTTTTTAGTTCATTATTAACAACATCATTTAGTGTATGTGGGTTGGGGTTGGAGTAGATGAGGGTAGTATCATCAGCAAACAAAATAAGTTTCAGAATGTTAGAGACATTAGGCAGATCATTGATGTATATAAGAAATAGAAGAGTTCCCAAGATGCTGCCCTGTGGCACTCCAACGGTTATTGGTAGAATGGGAGAGATTATATTATTGATGGCTACACATTGGTGTCTATCACTAAGATAGGATTGGATATAGTCCAGTGCATGTCCTCGGTTTCCATAATGATGGAGTTTGCATAAGAGGTAATCGTGATTAACAGTATCAAAGGCCTTTCTCAGGTCAATGAAGAGTCCAATTGGAAACTCATTTTTGTCAAGGGCTGAGTAAATTATATCAAGGAGACTAATAATTGCATCGTTGGTACTCTTTTGAGAGCGGAAGCCAAACTGACAGGGGCTAAGAATGTCGAATTTTACGAGATAGGAGTAGAGCTGTTTGTAGATAATTTTTTCAAATATTTTTGATAGTATGGGTAGGTTCGATATTGGTCTATAGTTGTTTATGTCTGACGGATTACCTCCTTTATGAACTGGCGTTACTCTTGCTTTTTTAAGGATATCAGGGAAGGTATGACACTCAAGGGATTTGTTGAACAGCAGAGCTATAGGTGGCGCAGGGGCATGGAAGGCGCTCTTGTATACAATGGATGGGATTTCACTGATGTTCCCAGCTTTGGTTTTTAGTGAGTGTATGATGGACACAACATCTGTCGGGCTGACTGGTGAAAGGAGAAGAGAGTTTGGATAGCTGCCTGAGAGATATGTGTTGATATGTGTCTGAGTCTGTGGGATTTTACTTGCAAGGTTAGCACCAATCGATGAAAAGAAGCTATTAAATTCATTCGCCATTTCTAGGTCAGATGATGGTGTAAGGCCATCCTTAGAGAGTGTTATCTGGTTGTGGGAGTGTTGTTTAGTTCCCAGGATATTAGAGATGGCATTCCATGTGCTTTTCATGTTGCCTTTTGATTCTTTGAATCTAGTCTCATTATATGAAAGTTTTGCTTTTCCTATGATACTAGTAAGCACTGATGAGTACCTTTTAACTACTTCCTTTGTAACTAGGCCACTCCTAAATTTCTTTTCGTATTCATGTTTTTTGTTGATTGATTTAATTATGCCACTTGTGAGCCACGGGTTATTTTTCTTTTATCAGTTACTTGTTTGGTAAGGAGGGGACAGTGAGTGTTGTAGAGGCTTAGAGTTTTGGAGAGAAAGAGGTTAGTTGATGAGTTTATATCCTGGAAATTATTAAATTCAGATTCCCAGTTAATATTGTGAAGTGCATTAGAGAGATTGCCTAAAGCTGATTCACTATGTAGCCTGAATGAGTGTTTCTTGGTTTCTGGTGGTGTTGTGTCCATGTTTGCTATGAGGAAGGTAGGATAGTGGTCAGTTGTTCTGTCATAAATTACCCCAGATGTAAGGGGAGCTGTTATATTGGTCCATAAGTGATCCAGGGTAGTGGCAGATGTTTGAGTGACTCGGGTGGGCTTGGTGATTGTGGGGATTAGCATACAGGAGTGCATGCTGTTACGGAAATAGTCAACTTGAGGGTTGTTTTGAAGACCCAGGTCAATATTGAAATCACCTCCCAGAATGATGTGATTTTTGTTGAGATTGTTATTTATGATAAGATTCCTTACATTGTCAGAGAATAAAGCTATGTTGGTATTAGGAAATCTATAGATGGCACCGATAGTCAGGGAGGATTTAAGGGATTTCCTGGAGAACTTGGCAAAGGTATATTCACAATAGTCGTCTCTATCACTAATAACACTATTGCAAATGAAGGTATCTTTGTAATATATTGCTGTGCCACCTCCTTTTTTATTAGGCCTGCAGTTATGAATGGCTTTATAACCAGCTAAATTGTAGAGTTGGGTATAGTCTTTACTTAGCCAAGTTTCCGTTAAAATGATGAATGATAATTTAGTACCTAGTGCTGTAAGTAGTGCATTTATATCATCAAAATGTTTACCAAGTGACCTAACATTTTGGTTGTAAACTGATAAGCAGGTGCTATTTAGGAGTTTGTTTTCTGCAAGATTTGCTGTGTAATACCTGCAATAATGATGATCAATGTGCTGATTTGTGTGGATATGGGACAGAAGATTTCGATCAGGATCAATATCAGTAAGCATATAGATAAGATAATGTCACGATACAATAAGATAAGCAATTACAGGAACAGATAAATACTAAATCTGCTGTATTCGCTTATTATTCGTTTTATAACTATTCGTATTTATAACTTATACTAAATATAACTATTAACTATTTATAATTATTCGTTTATAACTAATCCTCCTCCTCATTATTCGTCTGATAACTACCGTTCCACCTCATTATTCGTCTCTTAAGCACCCCTCCTCCTCATTATTTGTCTCATAACTAACCCTCTACCTCATGTTCGTCTCACAACTCCCCTCACCTCATTATACATCTCTTAACTGCCCTCCACCTCATTATTTTTCTCATAACTACCCCTCCACCTCATTATTCGTCTCATAACTACCCCTCCACCTCATTATTCGTCTCAAAATTACCCTCCAGCTCATTATTAGTCTCATAACTAATCCTCCTCCTCATTATTCGTCTCATAATTACCCTTCCACCTTATTATTCGTCTCATAACTACCCCTTAACATCATTATTCGTCTCATAACTACCCTCCACCTCATTATTCGTTTCATACCTACCCCTCCACCTCACTATTCGTCTCATAACTCTACCTCCACATCTTTATTCGTAATATAACTTCCCGTTCACCTCATTATTCGTCTCATAACTACCCTCGACTTCGTTATTCGTCTCAGAACCACCCCTCAAACTCATTATTCATCTCACAACTACTCCTCTACCTCATTATTCGTCTCATAACGACCCTCCACCTTATTATTCGTCTCAGAACCACCCCTCAACCTCATTATTCATCTCATAAATACCCCTCGAACTCATGCTCGTCTCATAACTACCCCTCAACCTCATTTTTCGTTTCATAACTTTCCCTCCACCTCATTATTCGACTCATAACTACCCCCTTCACTTAATTATTCGTCTCATAACTAAACCTCCACCTCATTATTTATCTCATAACTAACGCTCCACCTCATATTCGTCTCATACCCACCCCTCCACCTCATTATTCGTCTCATAACTACCCTCCACCTCATTATTCGTCTCATAACTTCCCTCCACCTCATTATTCGTCTCATAATTACCGTCCACCTCATTATTCGTCTCATAACTAATCCTCCTCCTCATTATTCGTCTCATAATTACCCTTCCACCTCAATATTCATCTCATAACTACCCCTTAGCCTCATTATTTGTCTCATAACTACCCCCTTCACCTCATTATTCGTATCATAACTACCCTCCACCTCATTATTTGTCTCATAACTTCCCTCCACCTCATTATTCGTCTCATAACTACTCTCAACCTCATTATTCGTCTCATAACTAACCCTCCACCTCATTATTCTTCTCATAACTACCCATCCGCCTCATTATTTATATTTAAAAATTAAATATATAAATTTATAAATGATAAATATATACAAATTAATAATGAATATATATAAATTCAATATAAATATATAAATGAAATTTATATATTTAAAATGTATATAAAATATATATATAAAAATGTGTTTGACGCGACTCGAGAGTTAAGAATAGACAGTAAGTTTGAGATTTAATCAAGCTAATTAATATTAAAGGTTCAGAAGATGTGTTTAAAAGTTTTTGTAACATTATGGAGTTAAATTTTACAAATTTGAAGTTTGTAAACTTGGCAGGGTGATGAGTAAGATGAGTTGGTATATAGCACTGAGAAGGGGTCAGGATAAGGATTTGGGATGGGACGGAGGGGAAGGAATGGTGCCCAACCACTTGTTGGGACGGTCGGGGATTGAACGGCGACCTGCATGAAGCGAGACCGTTGCCCTACCGTCCACCCCAAGCAGAGAGGCGTCTTAGTGTCTATCAAAGAGAATTTGTCTATCGGCCCGACTCACATCTTGTCAGGTACGGGCTGGGTCGGGCCAGGTGCGTCCGCCCAAGTGGCACACTTTTAGAAATATGCGCAGCTTTATGATTTAGGAATCATATAAGATCATGTAGGGGACTCATTCAGCATCATGTAGGGGACTCATTCAGCATCATGTTTGGGACTCATTCAGCATCATGTAGGGGACTCATTCAGCATCAGGTAGGGGACTCATTCAGCATCAGGTAGGGGACTCATTCAGCATCATGTAGGGGACTCATTCAGCATCATGTAGGGGACTTATTCAGCATCATGTAGGAGACTCATTCAGCATCATGTAGGGGACTCATTCAGCATCATGTAGGGGACTCATTCAGCATCATGTAGGAGACTCATTCAGCATCATGTAGGGGACTCATTCAGCATCATGTAGGGGACTCATTCAGCATCATGTAGGGGACTCATTCAGCATCATGTAGGGGACTCATTCAGCATCATGTTTGGGACTCATTCAGCATCATGTAGGGGACTCATTCAGCATCAGGTAGGGGACTCATTCAGCATCAGGTAGGGGACTCATTCAGCATCATGTAGGGGACTCATTCAGCATCATGTAGGGGACTCATTCAGCATCATGTAGGGGACTCATTCAGCATCATGTAGAGGACTCATTCAGCATCATGTAGGGGACTCAATCAGCATCATGTAGGGGACTCATTCAGCATCATGTAGGGGACTCATTCAGCATCATGTAGGTGGCATCAACATCAACAACATCAACAGGTGGCATCAACAGCGGTGGCGTCAACAACAGCGGTGGCGTCAACAACAGCGGTGGCGTCAACAACAGCGGTGGCGTCAACAACAGCGGTGGCGTCAACAACAGCGGTGGCGTCAACAACAGCGGTGGCGTCAACAACAGCGGTGGCGTCAACAACAGCGGTGGCGTCAACAACAGCGGTGGGGTCAAGAACAGCGGTGGCGTCAACAACAGCGGTGGCGTCAACAACAGCGGTGGCGTCAACAACAGCGGTGGCGTCAACAACAGCGGTGGCGTCAACAACAGCGGTGGGGTCAACAACAGCGGTGGCGTCAACAACAGCGGTGGCGTCAACAACAGCGGTGGGGTCAACAACAGCGGTGGCGTCAACAACAGCGGTGGCGTCAACAACAGCGGTGGCGTCAACAACAGCGGTGGCGTCAACAACAGCGGTGGCGTCAACAACAGCGGTGGCGTCAACAACAGCGGTGGCGTCAACAACAGCGGTGGCGTCAACAACAGCGGTGGGGTCAACAACAGCGGTGGCGTCAACAACAGCGGTAGCGTCAACAACAGCGGTGGGGTCAACAACAGCGGTGGCGTCAACAACAGCGGTGGCGTCAACAACAGCGGTGGCGTCAACAACAGCGGTGGCGTCAACAACAGCGGTGGCGTCAACAACAGCGGTGGCGTCAACAACAGCGGTGGCGTCAACAACAGCGGTGGGGTCAACAACAGCGGTGGCGTCAACAACAGTGGCAACAACAGCGGTGGCGTCAACAGTGGTGGCGTCAACACTGGTGGCAATAACAGCGGTGGCGTCAACAACAGTGGCAACAACAGCGGTGGCGTCAACAGTGGTGGCGTCAACAGCGGTGGCGTCAACAGCGGTGGCGTCAACAGCGGTGGCAACATCAGTAGTGGCAACAACAGCGGTGGCAACAACAGCGGTGGCGTCAACAATGGTGTCATCAACAGCGGTGGCGTCAACAGCAGTGGTAACAACAGCGGTGGCAACAACAGCGGTGGCGTCAACAGCGGTGGCAACAACAGCGATGGCAACAACAGCGGTGGCATCAACAGTGGTGGCCACAACAGTGGTGGCAACAACAGCGGTGGCGTCAACAGTGGTGGCAACAACAGTGGTGGCGTCAACAGTGGTAGCAACAACAGTGGTGGCAACAACAGTGGTGGCAATAACAGTGGTGGCAACAACAGTGGTGGCAACAACAGTGGTGGCAACAAAAGTGGTGGCAACAACAGTGGTGGCAACAACAGTGGTGGCAACAACAGTGGTGGCGTCAACAGTGGTCGCAATAACAGTGGTGGCAACAACAGTGGTGGCGTCAACAGTGGTCGCAATAACAGTGGTGGCAACAACAGTGGTGGCAACAACAGTGGTGGTGTAAACAGTGGTAGCAACAACAGCGGTGATGACAACAACGGTTGCATCAACAGTGGTTGCGTCAACAGCGGAAGCAAAAACAGCAGTGGCAACAACAGCGGTGGCAACAACAGTGGTAGTGTCAAAAACAGCGGAGTCATCAACAGCAGTATCAACAACAGCAGTGGCAACAACAGCGGTGGCGACAACAACGGTTGCATCAACAGTGGTGGCGTCAACAGCGGAAGAAAAACAGCAGTTGTAACAACAGCGGTGGCAACAACAGCGGTGGCAACAACAGCGGTGGCAACAACAGCGATGGCGACGACAACGGTGGCTTCAACAGTGGTCGAGTCAACAGCAGTGGCAAAACACACCGGTATCAACAACAGCGGTTGCAACAACAGCGGTGGCGTCAACTGTGGTGGCATCAAAAGTGGTGGCAACAACAGCTGTAGCGTCAACAGCAGTGGCAACAACAGCGGTGGCGTCAACTGTGGTGGCATCAAAAGTGGTGGCAACAACAGCGGTAGCGTCAACAGCAGTGGCAACAACAGCGGTGGCGTCAACAGTGGTGGCGTCAACAATGGTGGCATCAACAGCAGTGGCAACAACAGCGGTGGCAACAACAGCAGTGGCAACAACAGCGGTGGCGTCAACAGTGGTGCCGTCCACAATGGTGGCATCAACAGCGGTGGCGTCAACAACGGTGGCAACAACAGCGGTGGCAATAACAGCGGTGGCAACAACAGCCGAGGTAACAACAGCGGTGGCGTCAACAGCGGTGGCAACAACAGTGGTGGCCATAACAGCGGTGGCGTCAACAGCGGTGGCAACAACAGCGGTGGCAATAACAGCGGTGGCAATAATAACGGTGGCAACAACAGCGGTGGCAACAACAGCGGTGGCAATAACAGCAGTGGCAACAACAGCGGTGGCGTCAACAGCGGTGGCCACAACAGCGGTGGCAATAACAGCGGTGGCAACAACAGCGGTGACAACAACAGCAGTGGCAACAACAGCAGTGGCAACAACAGCGGTGGCAACAACAGCCGTGGCAACAACAGCGGTGGCGTCAACAGCGGTGGCAACAACAGTGGTGGCCATAACAGCGGTGGCGTCAACAGCGGTGGGAACAACAGCGGTGGCAACAACAGCGGTGGCAATAACAGCGATGGCAATAACAGCGGTGGCAACAACAGCGGTGGCAATAACAGCGGTGACAACAACAGCAGTGGCAACAACAGCGGTGGCGTCAACAGCGGTGGCAACAACAGTGGTGGCAACAACAGCGGTGGCGTCAACAGCGGTGGCAACACCAGCGGTGGCAACAACAGCGGTGGCGTCAACAGCGGTGGCAACAACCGCGGTGGTGTCACCAACAGCTTTGGCGTCAACAGTGGTGGCGTCCACAGCGGTGGCAACAACAGCGGTGGTGTCAATGGCAGTGGCAACAACAGCGGTGGCAACAACAGCGGTCTCAACAACAGCGGTTGTGTCAACAGCGGTGGCAACAACAGCGGTGGCAACAACAGGGGTGGCGTCAACAGCTGTGGCGTCAAGAGCAGTGGCAACAACAGCAATGGCGTCAACAGTGGTGGCGTCAACAGCAGTGGCAACAAGAGCAGTGGCAACAACAGCGGTGGCGTCAACAGCGGTGGCAACAACAGTGGTGGCAACAACAGCGGTGGCGTCAACAGCGGTGGCAACAACAGCGGTGGCAACAACAGCGGTGGCGTCAACAGCGGTGGCAACAACCGCGGTGGTGTCAACAACAGCTGTGGCGTCAACAGTGGTGGCGTCCACAGCGTGGCAACAACAGCGGTGGTGTCAATGGCAGTGGCCACAACAGCGGTGGCAACAACAGCGGTCTCAACAACAGCGGTGGCGTCAACAGCGGTGGCAACAAGAGCAGTGGCAACAACAGGGGTGGCGTCAACAGCTGTGGCGTCAAGAGCAGTGGCAACAACAGCGGTGGCGTCAACAGTGGTGGCGTCAACAGCAGTGGCAACAAGAGCAGTGGCAACAACAGCAGTGGCGTCAACAGTGGTGGTGTCAACAGCGGTGGCCACAACAGCGGTGGCAACAACAGTGGTGGCAATAAACGCAGTGGCAACAACAGCGGTGGCGTCAACAGCGGTGGCCACAACAGCGGTGGCCATAACAGCGGTGGCAACAACAGCGGTGACAACAACAGCAGTGGCAACAACAGCAGTGGCAACAACAGCGGTGGCAACAACAGCCGTGGCAACAACAGCGGTGGCGTCAACAGCGGTGGCAACAACAGTGGTGGCCATAACAGCGGTGGCGTCAACAGCGGTGGGAACAACAGCGGTGGCAACAACAGCGGTGGCAATAACAGCGATGGCAATAACAGCGGTGGCAACAACAGCGGTGGCAATAACAGCGGTGACAACAACAGCAGTGGCAACAACAGCGGTGGCGTCAACAGCGGGGGCAACAACAGTGGTGGCAACAACAGCGGTGGCGTCAACAGCGGTGGCAACAACAGCGGTGGCAACAACAGCGGTGGCGTCAACAGCGGTGGCAACAACCGCGGTGGTGTCACCAACAGCTTTGGCGTCAACAGTGGTGGCGTCCACAGCGGTGGCAACAACAGCGGTGGTGTCAATGGCAGTGGCAACAACAGCGGTGGCAACAACAGCGGGCTCAACAACAGCAGTTGTGTCAACAGCGGTGGCAACAACAGCAGTGGCAACAACAGGGGTGGCGTCAACAGCAGTGGCGTCAAGAGCAGTGGCAACAACAGCAATGGCGTCAACAGTGGTGGCTACAGCAGTGGCAACAAGAGCAGTGGCAACAACAGCGGTGGCGTCAACAGCGGTGGCAACAACAGTGGTGGCAACAACAGCGGTGGCGTCAACAGCGGTGGCAACAACAGCGGTGGCAACAACAGCGGTGGCGTCAACAGCGGTGGCAACAACCGCGGTGGTGTCAACAACAGCTGTGGCGTCAACAGTGGTGACGTCCACAGCGTGGCAACAACAGCGGTGGTGTCAATGGCAGTGGCAACAACAGCGGTGGCAACAACAGCGGTCTCAACAACAGCGGTGGCGTCAACAGCGGTGGCAACAAGAGCAGTGGGAACAACAGGGGTGGCGTCAACAGCTGTGGCGTCAAGAGCAGTGGCAACAACAGCGGTGGCGTCAATGTGGTGGCGTCAACAGCAGTGGCAACAAGAGCAGTGGCAACAACAGCAGTGGCGTCAACAGTGGTGGCGTCAACAGCGGTGACGTCAAAAGCGGTGGCAACAACAGCAGTGGCAACAACAGCGGTGGCAATAACAGCTGTGGCAATAACAGCTGTGGCAACAACAGCAGTGGGAACAACAGCGGTGGCGTCAACAGTGGTGGCGTCAACAGCGGTGACGTCAAAAGCGGTGGCAACAACAGCAGTGGCAACAACAGCGGTGGCAATATCTGCATTGGCAATAACAGCTGTGGCAACAACAGCGGTGGCGTCAACAGCGGTGGCAACAACAGCGGTGGCAATAACAGCGGTGGCAACAATAGCGGGAGCGTCAACAGCGGTGGCAACAACAGCGGTGGCAACACCAGCGGTGGCGTCAAAAGCGGTGGCAACAACAGCGGTGGCAACAACAGTAGTGGCAACAACAGCAGTGGCAACAACAGCGGTGCCGTCAACAACGGTGGCAATAACAGCGGTGGCAGCAACGGCAGTGGCAACAACAGCGGTGGCGTCAACAGCGGTGGCAATAACAGCGGTGGCAACAAAAGCGGTGGCGTCAACAGCGGTGGCAACAACAGCGGTGGCGTCAACAGCGGTGGCAACAACAGCGGTGGCAACAACAGCGGTGGCGTCAACAGCGGTGGCAACAACAGCGGTGGCAACAACAGTGGTGGCCATAACAGCAGTGGCGTCAAGAGCGGTGGCAACAACAGCGGTGGCAACAACAGTGGTGGCAATGACAGCGGTGGCAATAACAGCGGTGGCAACAACAGCGGTGGCAATAACAGCGGTGACAACAACAACAGTTGCAACAACAGCGGTGGCGTCAACAGCGGTGGCAACAGCAGCGGTGGCAATAACAGCGGTGGCAACAACAGCAGTGGCAACAACAGCGGTGGCGTCAACAGCGGTGGCAACAACAGAGGTGGCAACAACAGCGGTGGCGTCAACAGCGGTGACAACAACAGCGGTGGCAACAACAGCTGTTGCAACAACAGCGGTAGCGTAAACAGCGGTGGCGTAAACAGCGGTGGCAACAACAGCGGTGGCAACAACAGCGGTGGCATCAACAGCAGTGCAACAACAGCGGTGGCAACAACAACGGTGGCGTCAACAGCGGAGGCCACAACACCGGTGTCAACAACAACGGTGGCGTCAACAGCGGTGGCAACAACAGTGGTGGCGTCAACAGCGGTGGCAACAACAGCGGTGGCGTCAACAGCGGTGGCATCAACAGTGGTGGCGTCAACAGCGGTGGCAACAACAGTGGTGGCGTCAACAGCGGTGGCAAAAACAGCGGTGGCAACAACAGCGGTGGCAACAACAGCTGTGGCAACAACAGCGGTGGCAACAACAGCGGTGGCAACAGCAGTGGTGGCAGCAACAGCGGTGGCGTCAACAGCGGTGGCAACAACGGTGGTGGCATCAACAGTGGTGGCAACAATTGCGGTGGCAACAACAGTGGTGGCATCCACAGCGGTGGCATCAACAGCGGTGGCAACAACGGTGGTGGCATCAACAGCGGTGGCAACAACAGCAGTGACAACAACAACGGTGGCAACAACAGTGGTGGCAACAACAGCGCGGTGGCATCAACAGCGGTGGCAAAAACAGCGGTGGCAACAACAGTGGTGGCAACAACAGTGGTGGCAACAACAGCGGTGGTGTCAACAGCGGTGGCAACAACAGTGGTGACAACAACAGCAGTGGCGTCAACAACGGTGGCAACAACAGCGGTGGCAACAACAGCGGTGGCGTCAACAGCGGTGGCAACAACAGCTGTGGCGTCAACAGTGGTGTCAACAACAGCTGTGGCGTCCACAGCAGTGGCAACAACAGCGGTGGTGTCAATGGCAGTAGCAACAACAGCGGTCTCAACAACAGCAGTAGCGTCAACAGCGGTGGCATCAACAGCAGTGGCAACAACAGCGGTGGCAACAACAACGTTGGCGTCAACAGCGGAGGCAACAACAGCGGTGTCAACAACAGCGGTGGCGTCAACAGTGGTGGCGTCAACAGCGGTGGCAACAACAGTGGTGGCGTCAACAGCGGTGGCAACAACAGTGGTGGCGTCAACAGCGGTGGCAAAAACAGCGGTGGCAACAACAGTGGTGGCGTAAACAGTGGTGGCAACAACAGCGCTGGCAACAACAGCGGTAGCAACAACAGTGGTGGTAACAACAGCGGTGGCAACCACAGCGGTGGCAACAACAGCTGTGGCAACAACAGCGGTGGCAACAACAGCGGTGGCAACAACAGTGGTGGCATCAACAGTGGTGGCAACAATTGCGGTGGCAACAACAGTGGTGGCATCCACAGCGGTGGCATCAACAGCGGTGGCAACAACGGTGGTGGCATCAACAGCGGTGGCAACAACAGCAGTGACAACAACAACGGTGGCAACAACAGTGGTGGCAACAACAGCGCGGTGGCATCAACAGCGGTGGCAAAAACAGCGGTGGCAACAACAGTGGTGGCAACAACAGTGGTGGCAACAACAGCGGTGGTGTCAACAGCGGTGGCAACAACAGTGGTGACAACAACAGCGGTGGCGTCAACAGCGGTGGCAACAACAGCGGTGGCAACAACAGCGGTGGCGTCAACAGCGGTGGCAACAAACGCGGTGGTCTCAACAACAGCTGTGGTGTCAACAGTGGTGGCGTCCACAGCAGTGGCAACAACAGCGGTGGTGTCAATGACAGTAGCAACAACAGCGGTCTCAACAACAGCGGTGGCGTCAACAGCGGTGGCAACAACAGCAGTGGCAACAACAGGGGTGGCGTCAACAGCGGTGGCGTCAAGAGCAGTGGCAACAACAGCGGTGGCGTCAACAGTGGTGGCGTCAACAGCAGTGGCAACAACAGCAGTGGCAACAACAGCGGTGGCGTCAACAGTGGTGGCGTCAACAGCGGTGACGTCAAAAGCGGTGGCAACAACAGCAGTGGCAACAACAGCTGTAGCAATAACAGCTGTGGCAATAACAGCTGTGGCAACAACAGCAGTGGCAACAACAGCGGTGGCGTCAACAGCGGTGGCAACAACAGCGGTGGCAACCACAGCGGTGGCAACAGCAGCAGTGGCAACAACAGCGGTGGCGTCAACAGCGGTGGCAACAACAGCGGTGGCAACAACAGTGGTGGCAACAACAGCAGTGGCAACAACAGCGGTGGCGTCAACAACGGTGGCAATAACAGCGGTGGCAGCAACGGCAGTGGCAACAACAGCGGTGGCGTCAACAGCGGTGGCAATAACAGCGGTGGCAACAACAGCGGTGGCGTCAACAGCTGTGGCAACAACAGCGGTGGCGTTCACAGCGGTGGCAACAACAGCGGTGGTGTCAACAGCGGTGGCAACAACAGCGGTGGCGTCAACAGCGTTGGTAACAACAGCGGTGGCAACAACAGTGGTGGCAACAACAGCAGTGGCAACAACAGCGGTGGCGTCAACAACGGTGGCAACAACAGCGGTGGCAATAACAGCGGTGGCAACAACAGCAGTGGCAACAACAGCGGTGGCGTCAACAGCATTGGCAACAACAGTGGTGGCCATAACAGCGGTGGGGTCAACAGCGGTGGCAACAACAGCGGTGGCAACAACAGCGGTGGCAATAACAGCGGTGGCAATAACAGCGGTGGCAACAACAGCGGTGGCAATAACAACGGTGACAACAACAGCAGTTGCAACAACAGCGGTGGCGTCAACAGCGGTGGCAACAACAGTGGTGGCAACAACAGCGGTGGCGTCAACAACGGTGGCAACAACAGCGGTGGCAACAACAGCTGTTGCAACAACAGCGGTGGCGTCAACAGCGGTGGCAACAACAGCGGTGGCAACAACAGCGGTGGCATCAACAGCAGTGGCAACAACAGCGGTGGCAACAACAGCGGTGGCGTCAACAGTGGAGGCAACAACAGCGGTGTCAACAACAGCGGTGGCATCAACAGTGGTGGCGTCAACAGCGGTGGCAAAAAAGCGGTGGCAACAACAGTGGTGGCAACAACAGCGTGGCAACAACAGTGGTGGTAACAACAGCGGTGGCAACAACAGCGGTGGCAACAACAGCTGTGGCAACAACAGCGGTGGCAACAACAGCGGTGGCAACAACAGTGGTGGCAACAACAGCGGCAGCGTCAACAGCGGTGGCAACAACAGCGGTGGCGTCAACAGCGGTGGCAACAACAGCGGTGGCAACAACAGCGGTGGCAACAGCAGCAGTGGCAACAACAGCGGTGGCGTCAACAGCGGTGGCAACAACAGCGGTGGCAACAACAGTGGTGTCAACAACAGCAGTGGCAACAACAGCGGTGGCGTCAACAGCGGTGGCAATAACAGCGGTGGCAGCAACGGCAGTGGCAACAACAGCGGTGGCGTCAACAGCGGTGGCAATAACAGCGGTGGCAACAACAGCGGTGGCGTCAACAGCGGTGGCAACAACAGCGGTGGCGTCAACAGCGGTGGCAACAACAGCGGTGGTGTCAACAGCAGTGGCAACAACAGCGGTGGCAACAACAGCGGTGGCGTCAACAGCGGTGGCAACAACAGCGGTGGCAACAACAGTGGTGGCAACAACAGCAGTGGCAACAACAGCGGTGGCGTCAACAACGGTGGCAACAACAGCGGTGGCAATAACAGCGGTGGCAACAACAGCAGTGGCAACAACAGCGGTGGCGTCAACAGCGGTGGCAACAACAGTGGTGGCCATAACAGCGGTGGGGTCAACAGCGGTGGCAACAACAGCGGTGGCAACAACAGCAGTGGCAACAACAGTGGTGGCAACAACAGCGGTGGCAACAACAGCGGTGGCAATATCAGCGGTGGCAATAACAGCGGTGGCAACAACAGCAGTGGGAACAACAGTGGTGGCAACAACAGCGGTGGCAACAACAGTGGTGGCAATAACAGCGGTGGCAATAACAGCGGTGGCAACAACAGCGGTGGCAATAACAACGGTGACAACAACAGCAGTTGCAACAACAGCGGTGGCGTCAACAGCGGTGGCAACAACAGCGGTGGCAATAACAGCGGTGGCAACAACAACGGTGGCGTCAGCAGCGGAGGCAACAACAGCGGTGTCAACAACAGCGGTGGCATCAACAGTGGTGGCGTCAACAGCGGTGGCAAAAAAAGCGGTGGCAACAACAGTGGTGGCGTTAACAGTGGTGGCAACAACAGCGGTGGCAACAACAGCGGTGGCAACAACAGTGGTGGAGTCAACGGCGGTGGCAAAAAAAGCGGTGGCAATAACAGTGATGGCGTTAACAGCTGTGGCAACAACAGCGGTGGCAACAACAGCGGTGGCAACAACAGTGGTGGCAACAACAACAGCGGTGGCGTTAACAGCGGTGGCAACAACGGTAGTGGCATCAACAGTGGTGGCAACAATTGCGGTGGCAACAACAGTGGTGGCATCCACAGCGGTGGCATCAACAGCGGTGGCAACAACGGTGGTGGCATCAACAGCGGTGGCAACAACAGCAGTGACAACAACAACTGTGGCAACAACAGTGGTGGCAACAACAGCGCGGTGGCATCAACAGCGGTGGCAAAAACAGCGGTGGCAACAACAGTGGTGGCAACAACAGTGGTGGCAACAACAGCGGTGACAACAACAGCGGTGACAACAACAGCGGTGACAACAACAGCGGTGGCAACAACAGTGGTGGCAACAACAGCGGTGGCGTCAACAGCGGTGGCAACAACGGTGGTGGCAACAACAGAGGTGATAACAACAGCGGTGACAACGACAGTGGTGGCATCAACAGCGGTGGCATCAACAGCGGTGGCATCAACAGTGGTGGCAACAACAGCGGTGGCAACAACGGTGGCAACAACAGCGGTGACAACAACAGTGGTGGCATCAACAGCGGTGGCATCAACAGCGGTGGCATCAACAGTGGTGGCAACAACAGCGGTGGCAACAATGGTGGCATCAACAGCGGTGGCAACAACGGTGGCAACAACAGCGGTGGCATCAACAGTGGTGGCAATAACGGCGGTGGCAACAACAGCGGTGGCATCAACAGCGGTGGCAACAACAGCGGAGGCAACAACAGCGGTGGCGTCAACAGCGGTGGCAACAACAGCGGTGGCAACAACAGCGGTGGCAACAACAGAGGTGACAACAACAGCGGTGACAACAACAGCGGTGACATCAACAGCGGTGGCAACAACAGCGGTGGCAACAACAGCGGTGACATCAACAGCGGTGGCAACAACAGCGGTGGCAACAACAGCGGTGGCAACAACAGCGGTGGCAACAACAGCGGTGACAGCAACAGCGGTGGCAACAACAGCGGTGGCAACAACAGCGGTGGCATCAACAACGGTGGCAACAAGAGCGGTGGCGTCAACAGCGGTGGCAACAACAGCGGTGGCAACAACAGCGGTGGCAACAACAGCGGTGACAACAACAGCGGTGGCAACAACAGCGGTGGCAACAACAGCGGTGGCATCTACAACGTTGGCAACAAGAGCGGTTGCGTCAACAGCGGTGGCAACAACAGCGTTGGCAGCAACAGCGGTGGCATCACCAACGGTGGCAACAAGAGCGGTTGCGTCAACAGCGGTGGCAACAACAGCGGTGGCAACAACAGCGGTGACAACAACAGCGGTGACAACAACAGCGGTGACAACAACAGCGGTGGCAACAACAGCGGTGACAACAACAGCGGTGGCAACAACAGCGGTGACAACAACAGCGGTGGCGTCAACAGCGGTGGCAACAACAGCGGTGGCAACAACAGCGGTGGCGTCAACAGCGGTGGCAACAACAGCGGTGGCAACAACAGCGGTGGCATCAACAGCGGTGGCGTCAACAGCGGTGGCAACAACAGCGGTGGCAACAACAGCGGTGGCAACAACAGCGGTGACAACAACAGCGGTGGCAACAACAGCGGTGGCAACAACAGCGGTGGCAACAACAGCGGTGGCAACAACAGCGGTGGCATCAACAGCGGTGGCAACAACAGCGGTGACATCAAATGACAACGGTAATAATTATAACAAATATAAAATCGTATTAAAAATATGATTTATTTAATCAATAAATAAAATATTTAAAAATATTTTATTATTAAAGAATTATTATTAATAATTTATTATTATTTTTTTCAGGAAGCAACGCCTATGTACAATCTTAATTATCGCTATATTAACTATAACAATTATCCCAATTATAATTATATAATTATACAATTATAGTAATTAATATATTAAACAATTATTGCAATTTTCTACAATTATAACAATATAAACAATTATAGTAATATAACAACATATATACAATTATTGCAACATATGAACAACCGAAAAAAATTATATATAATTTCAATAAGAAATAAACAATTATTGCAATATATATACAAATATAGGAACATATATTTACAATTATAACAAACAATTGTAACATATATAAACAATTATAACAAACAATTGTAACATTTATAAACAATTATAACAAACAATTGTAACATATATAAACAATTATAACAAACAATTGTAACATATATAAACAATTATAACAAACAATTGTAACATTTATAAACAATTATAACAAACAATTGTAACATTTATAAACAATTATAACAAACAATTGTAACATATATAAACAATTATAACAAACAATTGTAACATTTATAAACAATTATAACAAACAATTGTAACATTTATAAACAATTATAACAAACAATTATAGCAATATTAAAAATTATAAACACATATAATTACAGCAACATATAAACTTATGTAACGCATAAACAATTATACAATTATAACAATAAGAAGAATTATTACTACATATCATAGCAACATATAAACAATTATAGCAACAAATAAACAATTATAGCACCATATAAAAAATTATTGCAACATATAAACAATTATAGCAACATATAAACAATTATAGCAACATATAAACAATTATAGCAACATATAAACAATTATAGCAACAAATAAACAATTATAGCAACATATAAGCAATTATAGCAACATATAAACAATTATAGCAACATATAAACAATTATAGCAACATATAAACAATTATAGAAACATATAAACAATTATAGCAACATATAAACAATCATAGAAACATATAAACAATTATAGCAACATATAAACAATTATAGCAACATATAAACAATTATAGCAACAAATAAACAATTATAGAGACATATAAACAATTATAGCAACACATAACAAATATAAAAATATACAAACAATGATACAACATAAATGCAATAAAAGCAACAATATAAACAGTTAAAGCAACATATAAAGTGAAAGCATTATATAAGCAATTATAACAGAAACAAATACTGCAATTACAGAAACAATTGCGACAACTACAGTAACAATTAGTGCAACTTCAGTAACAATCGTTGCAACTACAGTAACAATTGCAGCAACTACAGTAACGATTGTTTCAACTACAGTAACAATTTCTGCAGCTACAGTAACAATTGCAGCAACTAAAGTAACAATTACTGCAACAACAGTAACAATTGCAGCAACTAAAGTAACAATTTCTGCAACAACAGTAACAATTGCAGCAACTACAGTAACAATTGCTGCAACTACAGTAACAATTAGTGCAACTACAGTAACAATTAGTGCAACTACAGTAACAATTAGTGCAACTACAGTAACAATTTCTGCAGCTACAGTAACAATTGCAGCAACTAAAGTAACAATTACTGCAACAACAGTAACAATTGCAGCAACTACAGTAACATTTGCTGCAACTACAGTAACAATTAGTGCAACTACAGTAACAATTGCAGCAACTACAGTAGCAATTGCTGCAATTACAGCAACAATTGTTGCGGCCACAGTAACAATTACTGCAACAACAGTAACAATTGTTGCAACTACAGTACCAATTTCGGCAATTACAGTACCAATGGTACTGTTGAAAATAGCAACACTAACAACAGAAACTGAAGATAACACTAACAACAGAAACATAAAATAACACGGACAACGAGAACAGAAGATAATAACACGGACAACGAGAACAGAAGATAATAACACGGACAACGAGAACAGAAGATAATAACACGGACAACGAGAACATAAGATAACAACACGAACAACAGGAACCGAAGATTACAACACGAACAACAGGAACCGAAGATAACAAGTAACAATATGAAGATATCAGAGAGCAGCAACACGAGCAACAACATCACACATAAGATAACAACAGGAACAGTCCGTAACATCATGAGGAACAGCGGGAAGAGGAGCAAGAAGCACTTAGATCAGCAGTTGCGGGCGAGATGCCTCCCTCCCTGGCCGCGTGGCGCCCTCCCCGGGCGGGCAGACGAGCAAGGGCGGGAAAAGAGTGAGCGCGAATGAGCGCGAGTGACCGCGAAAGCGTCCTGAGCCGGCTTCCCCCCGCCCGTCTGCGGGGAGGGGCTCACCGACACGCCGGAAAGCATGTCTTGCATGCAATTGGTCAGCTGCAGGTCTCTGCAAGCCATTGGTCTAGGTGTTTAAGTGGGTGGGTGGGGGTGGACCTCGTAGCTAGCCTCCTTGTGGGCGGCGCTTGAGCGTTAGGGGTGAAAGACAGGTGTTTTCTGTTGTAAAAGTGGGTTTTACCTTCCTGTGGCTTGACACTATCCTCTCTCGGTCATTTGATCTAAGGCATTGTTAATGCCCAACAGTGTATGTATTTTTTTGGTCCATGTTTTCTTAAAGTAGCTTAAATGGATCAGAGGCTTCGCTTCTTTTATGGACCTGAAAGTATTTGATGATTCTTCATCTCCTACAGAAGATCTGAGCTATAATCCTCTATGGAGTGGAACAGAAAAATCCTATTCACTTATAATAGAAGTTGTTCATCTTTATGAACAAGATTTTGTATTACAAAAGTGAAATTACGTCACGATTTCTGAGATTGGAGAACTGATACGTGAAACTGTTGTGGCTCTAGACACGTCTTTCCTGAATAACGGTAAATGTTTTTTTGTCAGTCTTGAAAATTTGTGTTAGGTTACTTTGCGTTCCGTAAAGCTGAGGGTGAGGTAAGCTGAAGGTGAGGTAAGCTGAAGGTGAGGTAAGCTGAAGGTGAGGTAAGCTGAAGGTGAGGTAAGCTGAAGGTGAGGTAAGCTGAAGGTGAGGTAAGCTGAAGGTGAGGTAAGCTGAAGGTGAGGTAAGCTGAAGGTGAGGTAAGCTGAAGGTGAGGTAGGAAGGTGATGAAGTGGACTGTAAGAGATGCAGGTGGAAGTGGATTTAGATAACATGGGTCTTAGGCTTTGTTTTTGGGCGGACACGGGTATGCTATCGGGTATCTAAACATCACTACCAAAACGCTGCTTCCACCGAACAACCCTGAGGGTGCAATGTTCTTCAGCACAGGAGCTGAATGCAGCTGTAAAACTTCTTCATTTACTGAAAGAATTTGTTGCATCACGGAAAAATATGTTGGACGAGTTTGAAAGGAATGGCATCACAAGCATGGTGCATCAACCTCCGAGGAAGTTGATGCACCAACAACTCTTCTTTTTTACATCAGTAAAAAACGTAAAAAAAAATCGTAAAAATAAAACTACTTTTTTTATTTACGTTTTCAGGATGTTGATCCTGAGAACGCAAGCACAGAACGCAATGCTAAAATTCAAATTGATGATGGACCAGCTCAAGAAACTAAGTTCTCAGGCTCGGCTCTTGAACCATTTAATCATCTGTTTTCTACTTGTCATTGGTCGCTATGAAGTATGTAGTCATGTCAACTCTTTCTGCATTTGAAGAAATGCACCAGGCTACACATTACCTAATTTCTTGCTATCCTAAGCTTCTGGGACCTAAACTAATTGTAACTGCAGCTGATCATGAAACTAAATGTAGTAATGCACTGAACATGTTTAAAAAAACTGTGTCAAACAATCTTTCTTCACTCTTTTCATATATATAATATATATATATATATATATATATATATATATATATATATATATATATATATATATATATATATATATATATATATATATATATATATATATATATAATGTCGTACCTAGTAGCCAGAACGCACTTCTCAGCCTACTATGCAAGGCCCAATTTGCCTAATAAGCCAAGTTTTCCTGAAATAATATATTTTCTCTAATTTTTTTCTTATGAAATGATAAAGCTACCCATTTCATTAAGTATGAGATCAATTTTTTTTATTGGAGTTAAAATTAACGTAGATATATGACCGAACCTAACCAACCCTACCTAACCTAACCTAACCTATCTTTATAGGTTAGGATAGGTTAGGTAGCCGAAAAAGTTAGGTTAGGTTAGGTTAGGTAGGTTAGGTAGTCGAAAAACTATTAATTCATGAAAACTTGGCTTATTAGGCAAATCGGGCCTTGCATAGTTAGCTGAGAAGTGCGTTCTGGCTACTAGGTACGACATATATATATATATATATATATATATATATATATATATATATATATATATATATATATATATATATATATATATATATATATATATATATATACCGCTGTTGGTAAAGTGAGGGGAAAAGGTGACTGGAAATCGAGGTGAACGATGTGAACACGTGGTGCATCATTTCAGCTGGAAGATTCCCACTTTTTTTTATCTTTATTTAAAAAAATACAATATAAATTACATATACATAAGTGTTACAAGGCAATTATACATTACAATAGATTCCCACTGAACGTACTTGGAGAGCATGTGGAGCCAAGCCTAATGGGGAGCTTTTTGTTCGTTGTGCATGTAAATATTTTGGGTGTTGTTGGCACGATGTCTGTAATGTTAATGTCTTCTCGCAGACATAATAACACAGGATAAAACTCCCCCCACACACACCTGTATGTGATACACAAGTGTGTGGGCGGGGTTTGAATCCTATGGTGATTGTCCTAATATAGTCAGATCGAGTTGAGTCCACAAATGGGATAGAGAGCTTGAATGGTCCCTAAGCCTTGATGGATGGCTTGGGGGAACTATTCGGCTCAGCTGGGACCATCCGGTGGGTGGAACGTGTACACGGGGGGAGCAAGAGGAGGCAGTAGGAAGAAGGATGTGTGGGAGGGCTGAGTGTAGGGAGAGGTGGAGCAGTGGGAGGACGGGGAAGGTGGGAAGGAAAGAAGAGGTGAATGGAGAAGGAAATGCGGAACAGGCAGAGGACGGGGGAGGGGAAAGGGAGGGTGACACTGTTGTTTAAATATTAAGTTTGCATTCACGTTTTTTTTTTTATTAATACATGAGGTACATTTGCATTTATGCGCGTTGCTTTCAAGCATAAAGCTTCCCAGTAAAAATGTTTGGAGGAAATTTCATAACTGTCTTCAAAATACTAATTAATTATATCGATGAACTATGTCTTGGGAAGAGAAGTGGAGCCCAGGAACTAGCTCCTGTCCCTCGACTTCATCCGAAGTAACTATATTTTAAATTTAATTTAAATCGGATGTATTCTTGGAAAATTAAGATGTGCCTCCATCCTTCAGTGCAGCAGGACGTACTAGGATTTTCTTCCATTCGCAGACGTGCACCATGTCGAGCCAATATGGAGAGCAGAGGACCTTTGGGAACACGTGAGGAGAAGCCTAGTGAGCCTTAGGAAGGTGTTTTGTATCAGTTGGTCAAGAGTAGCAGAAGTTTTAATTTTAGCTTCACGTCGAATCTTTTTTGAATCACGAGCGTGGCTGTACAGGACCATTCAAGTTCAAGTATGTTTATTAAGACAAGAAAAAAATACATTTACAAGGGATAGAGTAGCTTAGGCTATTTCTACCCCCTCCCCTGCAAGACCATTCAGTTCGGAGTTGTGTTGAACTTAACGTGTATGATGGGGCTTGGCAGACGATGTAATAAAGTTACCTGGACAGGTTCATGGTTCAAGGTAGTCGAGTCTATTAAAGCTCTTGGGATTTGCTGGTGTAAAACATATGGAACAACATTGGTTACGAATTGGCAAGTACTATGTGGGAATATAATAGTTGCAACGAATATGTTGCTAATTGACCCAGTTTCAAAAGGCTGTAATAATCAATTGCAAAAATTGTCTAAAGTGTGGTATTTGTCTCACAGCTTTCCAATAAACAAGAAAAGTGCTATGGAAATTGACAAAACTATTTTTAGATATGTATGGTATGGTAGACACCAACCAATTAAACGGACTACTCTATGTAAAGGCAAGAAAAACGGTGGAATAGGAATATTGAATGTGTACCATAAGTCATTGGTAATCTTATGTGTTACCCTTAGAAATAAGATAATGCAGAGGAATAGTGTAAATGTCCTAGGACATTACTTTTGTACATTACGTGTTAGCTACTTGATACATATGCCAGAGTATACTGACCTTGATACATATGCCAGAGTATACTGACCTTGATACATATGCCAGAGTATACTGACCTTGATACATATGCCAGAGTATACTGACCTTGATACATATGCCAGAGTATACTGACCTTGATACATATGCCAGAGTATACTGACCTTGCCTTTATTTCACCGCACTTTTATTCATGTGCAATTGATGTTCTCAGGCGGATTTGTAATATTGAAAGTTTTTTAATGATGAACAGTAAACAAGTGTATGATGTTACACTACCAAATATAGTTCCTAGAGTAGAGGAGGCATATCCACTCTTTATCTGGCAAGTAATATGGGCAAACCTTCATGTTAAATATATTGCTCCAAAACAACGTGAGCTGTTGTATCGCTATATTCATGAGACCTTCCCTACTAATGATAGGTTGTTGATGTTGGGCATTAAGGACAACAATAGGTGTGACCAATGTACAGAAATTGAAAATAATATGCATATATTTTATTTCTGTAAGCAGAAAGTTGTTCTTGTAAACTGGATTAGAGACACTCTTAAAGCTTTATGTGCACCAAGTATTAGAGTGGAGTTAATGAGGTTTTTAATGTTTCATATTGACATAAAATGCAAGAAAATTAAGAATACAATAATTATGCTACTTTCTGATTACATTTTTTGTGTGTGTGGATAGGCAGGCAGGAGGGTTACTGTGTGTGTGGATAGGCAGGCAGGAGGGTTACTGTGTGTGTGGATAGGCAGGCAAGAGGGTTACTGTGTGTGGATAGGCAGGCAGGAGGGTTACTGTGTGTGGATAGGCAGGCAGGAGGGTTACTGTGTGTGGATAGGCTGGCAGGAGGGTTACTGTGTGTGGATAGGCAGGCAGGAGGGTTACTGTGTGTGGATAGGCAGGCAGGAGGGTTACTGTGTGTGGATAGGCTGGCAGGAGGGTTACTGTGTGTGGATAGGCAGGCAGGAGGGTTACTGTGTGTGGATAGGCAGGCAGGAGGGTTACTGTGTGTGGATAGGCAGGCAGGAGGGTTACTGTGTGTGGATAGGCAGGCAGGAGGGTTACTGTGTGTGGATAGGCAGGCAAGAGGGTTACTGTGTGTGGATAGGCAGGCAGGAGGGTTACTGTGTGTGGATAGGCAGGCAGGAGGGTTACTGTGTGTGGATAGACAGGCAGGAGGGTTACTGTGTGTGGATAGGCAGGCAGGAGGGTTACTGTGTGTGGATAGACAGGCAGGAGGGTTACTGTGTGGGGATAGGCAGGCAGGAGGGTTACTGTGTGTGGATAGGCTGGCAGGAGGGTTACTGTGTGTGGATAGGCAGGCAGGAGGGTTACTGTGTGGGGATAGGTAGGCAGGAGGGTTACTGTGTGTGGATAGGCAGGCAGGAGGGTTACTGTGTGGGGATAGGCAGGCAGGAGGGTTACTGTGTGTGGATAGACAGGCAGTAGGATTACTGTGTGGGGATAGGCAGGCAGGAGGGTTACTGTGTGTGGATAGACAGGCAGGAGGGTTACTGTGTGGGGATAGGCAGGCAGGAGGGTTACTGTGTGTGGATAGGCAGGCAGGAGGGTTACTGTGTGGGGATAGGCAGGCAGGAGGGTTACTGTGTGTGGATAGACAGGCAGTAGGGTTACTGTGTGGGGATAGGCAGGCAGGAGGGTTACTGTGTGGGGATAGGCAGGCAGTAGGGTTACTGTGTGTGGATAGGCAGGCAGGAGGGTTACTGTTTGTGGATAGACAGGCAGGAGGGTTACTGTGTGTGGACAGACAGGCAGGAGGGTTACTGTGTGTGGATAGACAGGCAGTAGGGTTACTGTGTGTGGATAGACAGGCAGGAGGGTTACTGTGTGGGGATAGGCAGGCAGGAGGGTTACTGTGTGTGGATAGACAGGCAGGAGGGTTACTGTGTGTGGATAGGCAGGCAGGAGGGTTACTGTGTGTGGATAGGCTGGCAGGAGGGTTACTGTGTGTGGATAGGCAGGCAGGAGGGTTACTGTGTGTGGATAGGCAGGCAGGAGGGTTACTGTGTGTGGATAGGCAGGCAGGAGGGTTACTGTGTGGGGATAGACAGGCAGTAGGGTTACTGTGTGGGGATAGACAGGCAGGAGGGTTACTGTGTGTGGATAGGCAGGCAGGAGGGTTACTGTGTGTGGATAGACAGGCAGGAGGGTTACTGTGTGTGGATAGGCAGGCAGGAGGGTTACTGTGTGTGGACAGACAGGCAGTAGGGTTACTGTGTGTGGATAGACAGGCAGTAGGGTTACTGTGTGTGGATAGACAGGCAGGAGGGTTACTGTGTGTGGATAGGCAGGCAGTAGGGTTACTGTGTGTGGATAGACAGGCAGGAGGGTTACTGTGTGTGGATAGGCAGGCAGGAGGGTTACTGTGTGTGGATAGGCAGGCAGTAGGGTTACTGTGTGGGGATAGGCAGGCAGGAGGGTTACTGTGTGTGGATAGGCAGGCAGTAGGGTTACTGTGTGTGGATAGGCAGGCAGTAGGGTTACTGTGTGGGGATAGGCAGGCAGGAGGGTTACTGTGTGTGGATAGGCAGGCAGTAGGGTTACTGTGTGTGGATAGGCAGGCAGTAGGGTTACTGTGTGTGGATAGGCAGGCAGTAGGGTTACTGTGTGTGGATAGGCAGGCAGTAGGGTTACTGTGTGGGGATAGACAGGCAGTAGGGTTACTCAGTAGACAAAATATTTAAGTTCTTGCGAGGCAGGATCAGGTATAACATTTGGGGTTTACGGCTCATGCTCGGTGATGATATGGGAAATTTGTTTACTGAGAATTATATAAAATATATATATAAAGGTAATAATTTCCCCTGTAAATTAATGTAAACATAATCTCCAATTTTGTAAATCATTTAAAGAAAAATAAGTATAACATTTAGGGGTTTTTAAAGTTTATGTTCTGTGATAATGAAACACGTTTACTGAGAATTATACTACTGTATATGTAATGTAGTACTGCCTTGTAAAACTTATGTATGTATGATTTATATTGTATTTTATTAAATAAAGATAGAAAAAATGTCTGCATAGCCTACTCACGATGATTCAGCTAACTTGGAAAAGCTTTCTTTATAATGTTTGAGGGATCCACAGCCTACTATTGCTAAAAGTTCCACGAGAAGGGATCCTGTAACAGCCAACTTAAGGGCTACAGTGATATTCATGTTTAGTGGCAGTCTAAGTGTAGAGCCACTGAGTACCAGTGACGTCTTTAAGATTAAGATTTCTGTTTGTTCTCTTATTAGTTACAAGAGGTTACGGTTAAGATAAATATAGAATTATTCAAAACAGTCTCAGTAACTTTTGTTTTCGAGTTGATGCTCAGTTCACTAGTTTTGTGACACCCAGGAGAGTACAACTTTTGAGTTTATAGGGGCTGCGAGCGGCCAGCTAGTGTAGCAACTGAGTGATATTTTTTCCTTTTTCATTACATGTAATTTAATATGTTGTGTTTATGTGTCTACTTCTCTCTGCTATTGATTTATTATCGACGACCACCACCCAAGCTGAATCTTAATAAACTGATACACACTGCAGGACATACGTGTGATGTGAGAGGCTAGGCTACAGAAATTTCCGCATACCCCCTCAGAAGGCAGTATATTCCCTGGAGAGAGAGCGTCCACACCGGACAGTAAATTCCGTTGTAAATTCAGTAAAAACAGCACCCAGTAAATGCCAGGGAACCATATATCCAGGCTGGTGCCACTGATAGGGCGACCGAGAGGGTATAGGACGACTGAGAGTGTATAGGACGACTGAGAGCCTGAGTTATACCACAGTACAAGGTAGCCTAACCTCCCCAGGTATTCAATGACTGCACCGAGTGCGCTGTAACCGGAGTTGTAAGGTATGAACAGTGGGGCACTGAGTGAGTGAGCTCTCAACTCAGAGTGCCGAGAACGACACACTAAAGAGTAATTGCGTGCCTGGAGTTGTCTGAGACCTCATCATTGTACCATACAATCTCTGCACAATCTCCCTGGGGGATTGTGGGTGAGAATAACGGTCCTGCGGAAGTCCCTGTGCCAGTGGCCTAAACAGGCAACAACACAGATATCGAATATACAGGTAGGATAACACGCATATTTGAGATACACAAAGATATCGAATATACAGATGGGATAACAGTCATAGTTGAGGAACAAATTCATTCTGAATACACATACATGGGATTCCCACACACACTCGTATGATACCCCCAAGGAATACACATTAACCTGAGACGCAGACACAGTAATATAGAGAAATAATGTTGTTGATATTTCCGGAGAGATGAGGTTGTTGATCATCATAATACCTCAGTCATGATGATGGCGCTTTTGTTGATAATGGGAATGATAATTCAGGTGGAAGTGATACTGATAACTGATATACGTAGTGATTGTTGTGGGGGGAGGGGGGTGAATGGCATGGTTACTGGTGTATTCACCTAGTTGAGCTTGCAGGGGTTGAGCTCTGGCTCTTTCGGCCCGCCTCTCAACTGTCAATCAACTGATTATTCCCCCACTCCCCCCCACACACACACACACCCAGGAAGCACCCGGTAGCAGCTCTCTAACTCCCAGGTGCCTGTGTACTGCTAGGTGAACAGGAGCCTCAGGGTGAAGGAAACTCTGTGCTTTAGTTTCCGCCATCGCCGGGGATTGATCCCGGTCCCAAGGATTATGAATCCCGAGCGCTGTCCACTCAGCCATTAGCCCTCCCTCCCGGTTGCGTGTGTGGCAGTGTTG
>NC_091180.1:33213484-33253484 GCF_040958095.1 Procambarus clarkii
ACACAAGAGGCTAGTGAAAAAGTTGGAGATGCAGGATGAAGTGAAAGGGAAGGTACTCCATTGGATAAAGGAGACAGCAACAGGAGACAACGAGTCAGTGTGAGGGGTGAGGTCTCAGATTGGCGAGACGTTACAAGTAGAGTCCCGCAGGAGTCAGTCCGTGAACCTATACTGTTTCTGACCCCAGCTGCCTCTCACCCCAGCTGTCTCTCACCCCAGCTGTCTCTCACCCCAGCTGCCTCTCACCCCAGCTGCCTCTCACCCCAGCTGCCTCTCACCCCAGCTGCCTCTCACCCCAGCTGTCTCTCACCCCAGCTGTCTCTCACCCCAGCTGTCTCTCACACCAGCTGCCTCTCACCCCAGCTGTCTTTCACCCCAGCTGTCTCTCACCCCAGCTGTCTCTCACACCAGCTGCCTCTCACCCCAGCTGCCTCTCACCCCAGCTGTCTCACCAAAGCTGTCTCTCACCCCGGCTGTCTCTCACACCAGCTGCCTCTCACCCCAGCTGTCTTTCACCCCAGCTGTCTCTCACCCCAGCTGTCTCTCACACCAGCTGCCTCTCACCCCAGCTGCCTCTCACCCCAGCTGCCTCACCAAAGCTGTCTCTCACCCCGGCTGTCTCTCACCCCAGCTGCCTCTCACCCCAGCTGCCTCTCACCCCGGCTGTCTCTCACCCCAGCTGCCTCTCACCCCAGCTGCCTCTCACCCCAGCTGCCTCTCACCCCTGGCCGTCTCTCACACCAGCTGCCTCTCACCCCAGCTGTCTCTCACCCCAGCTGTCTCTCACCCCAGCTGTCTCTCACTCCGGCTGTCTCTCACACCAGCTGCCTCTCACCCCAGCTGTCTCTCACCCCAGCTGTCTCTCACCCCAGCTGTCTCTCACTCCGGCTGTCTCTCACACCAGCTGTCTCTCACACCAGCTGTCTCTCACCCCAGCTGTCTCTCACCCCAGCTGTCTCTCACCCCAGCTGTCTCTCACACCAGCTGCCTCTCACCCCAGCTGCCTCTCACCCCAGCTGTCTCACCAAAGCTGTCTCTCACCCCAGCTGCCTCTCACCCCAGCTGTCTCTCACCCCAGCTGCCTCGCACCCCAGCTGTCTCTCTCCCCAGATGTCTCTCACACCAGCTGCCTCTCACCCCAGCTGCCTCTCACCCCAGCTGTCTCTCACCCCAGCTGTCTCTCACCCCAGCTGTCTCTCACCCCAGCTGCCTCTCACCCCAGCTGCCTCTCACCCCAGCTGCCTCTCACCCCAGCTGCCTCTCACCCCAGCTGTCTCTCACCCCAGCTGCCTCTCACCCCAGCTGCCTCTCACCCCAGCTGCCTCTCACCCCAGCTGTCTCTCACCCCAGCTGTCTCTCACCCCAGCTGCCTCTCACCCCTCACACCATTCATTTCCCCCCGTCCCATCCCAAATCCTTATCCTGACCCCTTCCCAGTGCTATATAGTCGTAATGGCTTGGTGCTTTCCTCTGATAATTCCCTCCCTCCTGATACACCAGCTTGTTTCTTCGAGTTTCAATAGGAGTTGCTTGTGATCGGTGTTAAAACCTTTTTGGCATTGAAGGAAATGCCGCCAAATCAGCTCTCTCCCTCTCTCTCTCTCTCTCTCTCTCTCTCTCTCTCTCTCTCTCTCTCTCTCTCTCTCTCTCTCTCTCTCTCTCTCTCTCTCTCTCTCTCTCTCTCTCTCTCTCTCTCTCTCTCTCTCTCTCTCTCTCCCTCCCCCCCTCCCTCCCCCCCTCTCTCTCTCTCTCTCTCTCTCTCTCTCTCTCTCTCTCTCTCTCTCTCTCTCTCTCTCTCTCTCTCTCTCTCTCTCTCCCTCCCCCCCTCCCTCCCCCCCCCTCTCTCTCTCTCTCTCTCTCTCTCTCTCTCTCTCTCTCTCTCTCTCTCTCTCTCTCTCTCTCTCTCTCTCTCTCTCTCTCTCTCCTCTGTTTGACTACTATCATCTTGTCTTAGAACTAGCAAGTTGATGCACCAAGACTTTCCTTTGTTGAATATATTTTAATGGAAACAAACTTTATATCCTAAATGATCGACGAGCAGTCTTTTAATTAAGTTTCTCTGATATCTTACAGGAAATATTTGTCAGCGATGCCTGTCTGTGGTCCAGTGGCTCCTGTCTGCCTCATTTCTGGTATTGAGGAGCGTACCACACTTGCCGCTCTCCACAGGTCAGGCAGGTCTCCCATTAATAGCGAGGGGATGAAGACTATGGCTAGAGGAACTCACAGGGCTGCAGCTGTGCCTTCTAGGACCCCTGGAGAGGTCTTGTCAGGGCCTGTGGCTTACATCACATTCAACGCCTCTTATTGCTTATTTATTTCCTCCATCTTCTTGAGGTTATCTTCAGATTATCTTGAGATATCTTGAGGTTTTCTTCAGATTATATTGAGATATCTTGAGGTTATCTTAAGATTATCTTGAGGTTATCTTGAGATATCTTGAGGTTATCTTGAGATTATCTTGAGATTATCTTGAGGTTATCTTGTGATATCTTGACGTTATCTTGAGATGATTTCGGGGCTTAGCGTCCCCGCGGCCCGGTCCTCGACCAGGTCTCCTTTTTGTTACACATCCCCCAGGAAGCAGCCCGGAGCAGCTGTCTAACTCCCAGGTACCTATTTACTGCTGAACACGGGGCATCAGGTTGAAACTGCCCATTTGTTTCCGCCTCCACCGCGGATCTAACCCGGAACCTCAGGACTACGAATCCCGAGCGCTGTCCACTTAGCCGTCAGGCCCCAACTAGGGCCCAACCTGTTCCCAATATATGTAAATGATCTAACATGAAGTAAGCTCATTCTTACACCATGTTGTCTGACGGAGCTAAAGCTATTGGGGCGAATCAAAACTGCGGAAAACTGCAGTATATTGCAAAATGAACTGTACAATATCCAGAGGTGTTCTGAGAAATGGCTACTAGAATTAACCCTGGCAAATGCAAGGTGATGAGGATAGGAGTTGGAGTAAGAAGACTTCATGTAGAGTACAGGATGAAGGGAAGACAACTTCCAGCTTGAGAAAAAGGGAAAGGGCTAACTGCAGGGTTAACTCGAGAGCCTGCAGTTCTCGAGTTAATGCCTGGTCGACCGCTGGATGGAATGGTCTTGTGTCGAGGACGGGTTGAAATGCTTCTCCAACGTACGACAAACAAAAATAATCTCCAACAGAGCCTAAACAACTAATCTAGCCTAACTATACCTAGAGATTTGAGATATAATAATATTTATTTATATATATAAACAAGTTTATATTTATGCACAATACGAACAAATTGATGACTGCGTCTTTGGGGACGGCCGCTGCTTTAACGAGCCTGAGGAAAGGTCCTCGTAGCTGTGTCTAATTAATCATAAAGATGATATAAAAGAAACAGCCAGAAATTAGGAATATGGCAAACTCACATTTTTCATATATTTATTATAACTGGTCAATTTGTCAATTCGTGACAAATCGCCAACATGGATTCAGGGAGGGTAAATCTTGCCTTACAGGCTTGATAGAATTCTACGATCAGGTGACACAGATTAAGCAAGAAAGAGAGGGCTGGGCGGACTGCATTTTCTTGGATTGTCGGAAAGCCTTTGACACAGTACCGCATAAGAGGCTGGTACATAAGCTGGAGAGACAGGCAGGTGTAGCTGGTAAGGTGCTCCAGTGGATAAGGGAGTATCTAAGCAATAGGAAGCAGAAAGTTACGGTGAGGGGTGAGACCTCCGATTGGCGTGAAGTCACCAGTGGAGTCCCACAGGGCTCTGTACTCGGTCCTATCTTGTTTCTGATATATGTAAATGATCTCCCGGAGGGTATCGATTCATTTCTCTCAATGTTTGCGGACGATGCTAAAATTATGAGAAGGATTAAAACAGAAGAGGACTGTTTGAGGCTTCAAGAAGACCTAGACAAGCTGAAGGAATGGTCGAATAAATGGTTGTTAGAGTTTAACCCAACCAAATGTAATGTAATGAAGATAGGTGTAGGGAGCAGGAGGCCAGATACAAGGTATCATCTGGGAGAGGAAATTCTTCAGGAGTCAGAGAAGGAAAAAGACTTGGGGGTTGATATCACGCCAGACCTGTCTCCTGCAGCACATATCAAGCGGATAACATCAGCGGCATATGCCAGGCTGGCCAACATACGAACGGCATTCAGAAACTTGTGTAAAGAATCATTCAGAACTTTGTATACCACATATGTCAGGCCAATCCTGGAGTATGCAGCCCCAGCATGGAGTCCATATCTAGTCAAGGATAAGACTAAACTGGAAAATGTTCAAAGGTTTGCCACCAGACTAGTACCCGAGCTGAGAGGTATGAGCTACGAGGAGAGACTACGGGAATTAAACCTCACTTCGCTGGAAGACAGAAGAGTTAGGGGGGACATGATCACCACATTCAAGATTCTGAAGGGGATTGATAGGGTAGATAAAGACAGTCTATTTAACACAAGGGGAACACGCACAAGGGGACACAGGTGGAAACTGAGTGCCCAAATGAGCCACAGAGATATTAGAAAGAACTTTTTTAGTGTCAGAGTGGTTGACAAATGGAATGCATTAGGAAGTGATGTGGTGGAGGCTGACTCCATACACAGTTTCAAGTGTAGATATGACAGAGCCCGATAGGCTCATGAATCTGTACACCTGTTGATTGACGGTTGAGAGGCGGGACCAAAGAGCCAGAGCTCAACCCCCGCAAACACAACTAGGTGAGTACAACTAGGTGAGTACACACACACATACACACACACACACATACACACACACACACACACACACACACACACACACACACACACACACACACACACACACACACACACACACACACACACATACATACACACACACACACACACACACACACACACACACACACACACATACACACACACACACACACACACACACACACACACACACACACACACACACACACACACACACACACACACACACACACACACACACACACACACCTTTAAAAAAATGCAGATAAACTAACTGAATAATATAACCAAGACAAATCCAGTAATTCTCAAAATGAAAGTACAAATAATTTGTAGATTTATCCCATAATATGGAAATATTATATTAATAACATTATTATTATTATTATTATTATTATTATTATTATTATTATTATTAAATTTGTCAGAGGTAGAAGTACTGGTTAACAGAGCCAGAGTGCATTGGGGGGGGGGATTGTGTGAAACCCCGGTTAGGCTTCAGTGGCAGCCTCAAGGACGCTTGTGGGTGCAGTAGCACTCCAGGTTGCAATTCTTTTGCCCATGTCGTGGTGGTGTTGACCAGAACGCATCTGGAAACACTAAGAGCATAGGTTCGAACCCTCATCACGGCTGTGGATTTGTTCATTATTATTATTAATATTGCGCCCAAAAAACCTGTGTCATGAAACCACTTGTTAACGAACGATTGTGCAATGATATCTTTAAAACTTTGTTCATTTCGTAATTGGCATTCGTAAAAAAAAAATAAGTTTTGTCACATTTTCTCTTATTCGATCTAATTAAACTAGTCTGTACCGCGACAACCTTAACTTTTACAAGGCCCGCGTTCGATCCCCGATAGTGGAAGTGGTTAGGCACCGTACCTTTGCTGCGATCTTATATCTGTGGGTATTATAGTGCTCTCTAAAAGCTCAAACTCACATTGGCCTAACACGTTTTTTGGGGCCATTAACTTTTATTTCATTCTCATATTATAATTTCGTTCATTGTATAGGTGTTTGCATATATACATTATATCAAGGATTTATTCTGGTCTATATCTGAAGTATATCTGAAACAGACACCAGAACAACTTATAGTTATTTTTTATAAGTCTTTAAAAATAAGACTAAAAACTCTAATAAAAGATTCTAAAAAAAAGTCTTATAAAAAAAGACTTTTAGAAGAGTAAAAATAGAGTGGAATGTTGGGAGATGTGGGTAGAATTACCATGACTACTGGAGCTGCAAAAGTCAGTGTGGCATGACACAGTGTCATGAACCCTTGACACGGTGTCATAAATCTTTAACAGTATATAATTAAAACTAAACCACATTAAAGTTTCTCTGAACCAGTTGAGTATAAATATTTTATTATTATTATTATTTTTTTCTACCACAGACGTGGCCAGACATTTACAATGCTAACCAGCATATATACATTTTCTTCTGTCCTCCATGGACAGGGTGAGAGATCTGTTAAACATATAGTTCAGGTTTATTGATTGTTTACTGAACAATCAATCGCAGAAAGGTGATTGTAGTGCTTTTAAAATGCTAAGTTAACCTTCATACATAAATACATAGATACACAGAGTTACCTCTGCCCTACATAAACAATGTTCCATGTGACTTTTACATCTATATAAATAAAAATGGAAATGTTCGTTTGTTCATAATCGCTAATCTCTGAAAGTTCTTCACCGATTGCTTTGAAATTTTCACACAACGTTCTATTCGCATCCGAGCGGGGAATGGTGTGTAGGACTGGGGGGCAGGGAAGGTTGTTGCTGAGCCACAGCAACGCGTGCCCGGGTACAGCTAGTAGTGTATAAGAATTGATCAGCCGGTTTATTCCAACCCGTTATATACTCATAATTTAATTTTGGGCAGAAACTCAACATTTCAGTTGACTAGAGCACGTCTGGGAACCTCCAGTGCGTAGGTTCGATCCCTCATCACGGCTCCAGTGGATTTGTTTATTTGATATATCACAATATTGTGATTTCTGTGTGTATTTGTATTTTTAGGGGCCTTGACAGCTGAGTGGACAGCGCTCGGGATTCGTAGTCCTGAGGTTTCGGGTTCGATCTCCGGTGGAAGCGGAAACAAATGGGCAGAGTTTCTTTCAACCTGCGGCCCCTGTTTACCTAGCAGTAAATAGGCACCTGGAAGTTAAACAGCTGCTACGGGCTGCTTCCTGGGGGATGTGTAACAAAAAGGAGGCCTGGTCGAGGACCGGGCCGCGGGGACGCTAAGCCCTGAAATCATCTCAAGATAACCTTTGTATGCTTAGTAAAGGAAGTGGGGTGGATAGTTCGCGGTGGCGCCTGAGCCACGTATTCAGTCTATCCATGTATCTATCCACCTCCCGTGTATCCATAAGGTGAGGGAGTTGTGACACACGGGACAGACAGACAGACAGACAGACACACCACGCACCAGTTTTCACTCACTGATACCATCAGCGCCCAACAATTACTATCATTTGCTCCTATACTTCTTTTAGCGGGAACCTGGGTAATTTAAACGCGCTACTAGGAAATGACCAGAACGTCAGCGCTCGCATACACACCAGAGTCACCCCCCCTCCCCCGACCCCCCCGACCCCCCCGACCCCCCACCCACCCCCATTTATGGCATCAGGCACGCCAAGAACATGGCACATTAGGTGTTATCTTTGCGCATAAACATCACGATCTCGTGTTATCGTGCGTGACGCGAGGTGTGTGGAGTCTGATTGGTGTGTGGGGTGTGATTGGTGTGTGGAGTCTGATTGGTGTGTGGGGTGTGATTGGTGCGTGGGGTCTGATTGGTGTGTGGGGTCTGATTGGTGTGTGGGGTCTGATAGGTGTGTGGGGTCTGATTGGTGTGTGGGGTGTGATTGGTGTGTGGGGTGTGATTGGTGTGTGGGGTCTGATAGGTGTGTGGGGTCTGATAGGTGTGTGGGGTCTGATTGGTGTGTGGGGTGTGATTGGTGTGTGGGGTGTGATTGGTGTGTGGGGTGTGATTGGTGTGTGGGGTGTGATTGGTGTGTGGGGTCTGATTGGTGTGTGGGGTCTGATAGGTGTGTGGGGTGTGATTGGTGTGTGTGGGGTCTGATTGGTGTGTGGGGTCTGATTGGTGTGTGGGGTCTGATTGGTGTGTGGGGTCTGATTGGTGTGTGGGGTGTGATTGGTGTGTGGGGTGTGATTGGTGTGTGGGGTCTGATTGGCGTGTGGGGTGTGATTGGTGTGTGGGGTCTGATTGGTGTGTGGAGTTTGATTGGTGTGTGGGGTCTGATTGGTGTGTGGGGTCTGATTGGTGTGTGGGGTGTGATTGGTGTGTGGGGTGTGATTGGTGTGTGGAGTCTGATTGGTGTGTGGGGTCTGATTGGTGTGTGGGGTCTGATTGGTGTGTGGGGTGTGATTGGTGTGTGGGGTCTGATTGGTGTGTGGGGTGTGATTGGTGTGTGGGGTCTGATTGGTGTATGGGGTCTGATTGGTGTGTGGGGTCTGATTGGTGTGTGGGGTCTGATTGGTGTGTGGGGTGTGATTGGTGTGTGGAGTCTGATTGGTGTGTGGGGTCTGATTGGTGTGTGGGGTCTGATTGGTGTGTGGGGTGTGATTGGTGTGTGGGGTGTGATTGGTGTGTGGAGTCTGATTGGTGTGTGGGGTCTGATTGGTGTGTGGGGTGTGATTGGTGTGTGGAGTCTGATTGGTGTGTGGGGTCTGATTGGTGTGTGGGGTGTGATTGGTGTGTGGGGTCTGATTGGTGTGTGGGGTCTGATTGGTGTGTGGGGTGTGATTGGTGTGTGGGGTCTGATTGGTGTGTGGGGTCTGATTGGTGTGTGGGGTGTGATTGGTGTGTGGAGTCTGATTGGTGTGTGGGGTCTGATTGGTGTGTGGGGTCTGATTGGTGTGTGGGGTCTGATTGGTGTGTGGGGTGTGATTGGTGTGTGGGGTGTGATCGGTGTGTGGGGTCTGATTGGTGTGTGGGGTCTGATTGGTGTGTGTGGAGTCTGATTGGTGTGTGTGGGGTCCGATTGGTGCGTGGGGTGTGTATATATATATATATATATATATATATATATATATATATATATATATATATATATATATATATATTATTAAATATGACCGAAAAAGTAAGATTAATAATTCTAACGCAAATTTTCTCCATCTTTCTTATGTTTCTTTTCACTTTTGATGGTAATTGAAAAATCAATTCTCCAAAATTCATTTTTATTTCTAGTCTGACGCGACACTTGAACGCGTTTCGTAATAACTTATTACATTTTCAAAGACTTTCAGTTTACACACACACAACTATTACCTGCAAACACTAAACAGAGTTCTTTCAAATACTATGATTTAAACTGCTAATGAGGTTTGATTTAAAGAGGCACCCTTCTTGAGCCCGGATGGGCACATGTATAAGCAAGTAGATGGGGTCGCCATGGGTTCTCCCCTAGGTGTCCTGTTTGCGAACTTTTACATGGGTACCATCGAGCAAAAAGTCTTAGTCGACATGAACTTGAAACCGGCCATATACTGCAGGTATGTTGACGACATTTTTACACAGGTATCTGATGTCAGACATCTGCAGGAGCTGAAGGAGGCATTTGAGCAGAATTCTGTGTTGCGTTTCACTTACGAGATGGAGAAGGATGGGAAGCTGCCCTTTCTAGATGTAACAGTCATGGAAAGGAGCGGAGGTTTCCACACTGCAGTCTACACTAATGAAACAAACATAGGAATGTGCCTAAATGCCAACAGTGACTGCCCAGACAGGTACAAGAGGAGTGTTGTTAACGCTTATGTCGACCGTGCTCTCAGCCACAGCTCAGGATGGAAGCAAGTCGATGAAGAACTCTGTAGGGTAAGGCAGGTCCTAGTCAACAACGGCTTCTCCAATGGTTTCGTTGAAGACATCATAAGAAGGAAAGTGAAACGCCATGCAACCTCTGAAGAGACAACTAACACAACACCTATACCCCCTATTAGACTATTTTACAGGAACTTCTTTTCCACAGCTCATAAAACGGAGGAAAGGGTCCTGAAAGATATTGTTAATAGAAACGTTATCCCTACAGACAAAAATCAGAGGATACAACTGACGATTTACTATAAAACCAGAAAAACGGCCAGCCTACTCATGAGAAACTCTCCAGACACAAAACAGAACGCTTTAAAAGAGACTAATGTCGTCTATGCCTTCAAATGCCCACTTGAGGACTGTAAGCTCCAAAAAACCCAGTATATAGGCAAGACAACAACATCTCTTTCTAGGCGTTTAACGATGCATAAGCAACAGGGCTCCATTAAGGAACATATAATCTCTTCCCATAACCAAACCATCGCTAGAGAAATCCTAGTAAACAACACAGAAATCATCGATAGATACAGCGATAGCAGGCGGCTTGACGTTTGCGAGGCACTACACATCAAGAAGTCAACACCAGCAATCAACAGCCAATTATTGCACAACTATATTCTACCCATCTCAAGACTCCGCTCCAATATAGAAGCATCAAGAAATATGGACCAATAGGCTTTCTACAAACACTTCTATTCAATACCCATTGTTTCTGTTCTGTCTTGTGTTGATACTTTTAATACCCTATTAATATCCCCTCCTGTTCTGTCTTGTGTTAATGCCACATCACCCTTACCACCTCACTCAAATGTAGATATAAAATCAGAGATACGTTCTAATCAGTTGTGTATTTGTGAAGTCTTTGAAAATGTAATAAGTTTTACGAAACGCGCCCGTGTCGCGGCAGACTAGAAATAAAAATGAATTTTGGAGAAGTGATTTTTGATTTACCTCCAACAGTGAAGCGTAATGTACGAAAGATTGAGAAAATTCGTGTTAGAATTATTAATCTTACTTTTTCGGTCATATTTAATAATATATGTCTACAGGAAAGACTGCTACCAAAATATACTAATATATATATATATATATATATATATATATATATATATATATATATATATATATATATATATATATATATATATATATATATTCACCTCATCCACCTGTCACAGGGGAGAGTATAGCAGGTCACCTGACGTCATACTTTACGTCTCAGTTACAATATAAACACAGAGACTTCTGCTTGCGTCCCCCCCCCCCCTCCATCCCCATGACATCCCCCCTACCTCTCACTCCCCCCTCTCCACCCCCCCCCCCCCCTCCAGTCTTCAAAACAGCAGGGAAAACCATCCTGGCTCCTCTCTCTCTCCCTCCTACTCTCTCTCTCTCTCTCTCTCCAGCATCCCAGTTGCTTCAACAAACACTCACAGGGATCTGGAACAAACACTAATGTTTGTTTACCTTCACAATTTGAAGAAGTTTATTTCAAACAATTACACCTCGAGACTCTTGAAGATGTTTGCCTGTTGACCGACAAGTTAGCTGATTTTTGTTTCAAGTGCGAGAAATAAGTCGGTGGCGACAGTGGTCTCAGCCGAGCGGAACGGGACGAAGGCGGATATTAGCTTCTGTATTTTTATTCCTTTTTGGTCCCAAATTTTGCAAAATCTCTGCGAGGAGAAAAACGGGAAATAGAGTGGGAATCCCAGCGAGGTTGAAGGTCTTGGCTGTGGTTCCTTCAGGCAGGTGTTGTGACACGTTACCTCCCTTGTCATAGGTCGTGGCTTTCTGCTTATCTTGAGATGATTTCGGGGCTTAGTGTCCTCGCGGCCCGGTCTTCGACCAGACATCTACCCACCCCTCAGGAAGCAGCCCGTAGCAGCTGTCTAACTCCCAGGCACCTATTTTTCTGGTAGGTAACAGGCGCATCAGGGTGAAAAAAACATTTTGCCTATTTGTCTCCGCCTCCACCGGGGATCGAACCCGGAACCTCAGGACTACGAATCCGAAGCGCTGTCCACCCAGCTGTCAGGCGCCCAGCCTGACCCAGCTGTGAGTTATTACTATCTGTGCAGGATCGAGATGTTAGCTCCTGGACCCCGCTTTTCTAACCGTCGGTTGTCTAATGGAAACACACATGTCACCCATGATATGTAGCCTGTAGTGGCTGTTTAACTCCCACGTATCTATTTATCGCTAAGTGAACAGATGCATAAGGTAAAAGAAACTCTGCTCCATTTGTTTCTGCCTCGGCCGGGAACCGAACCCGAGTCCTTAGGACTACGACCCTCGAGCACTGCCCGTCCCCCCCGACCCCATCCTAAATCCTTATCCTGATCCCTTCCCAGTGCTATATAGTCATAGTGGCTTGGTGCTTTCCCCTGATAGTTCTCTCTCTTCCACCTGTGTCCCCTTGTGTGTGCTAAATAAATTGTCTTTGCCTACCCTGTCAATTTACCCTGGAATCTTGTAAGTGGTAATCATGTCTCCCCTAACATTTCTGTTTTCTGGTGATATGAGATTTAATTCCGATAGTTTCCCCCATAGCTCATGCCCCTCAGCTCGGGTACTCGTCTAGTGTCGTACGTCTGAACTTTCTTTAACTTCGTCTTGTACTTGACTAGGTACGGACTCCATGCTGGAGCTGCATACTCCAGGATTGGTCTGACATATGTGTAATTAATTACCTAAGTGTAGTTACAGGAAGAGAGCTACGCTCGTGGTGTCCCGTCTTTCCGGTACTCTTTGTCGTATAACGCTTTCAAACTACTTGTGTGTGTGTGTACTCACCTAGTTGTGCTTGCGGGGGTTGAGCTTCAGCTCTCTGGTCCTGCCTCTCAACCGTCAATCAACTGGTGTACAGATTCTTGAGCCTACTGGGCTCTATCATATTTACATTTCAAACTGTGTATGGCGTCAGCCTCCACCACATCACTGCCTAATGCATTCCACCTGTTAACTACTCTGACACTGAAAAAGTTTTTTCTAAATTCCCTGTGGCTCATTTGAGTACTCAGCTTCCACCTGTGTCCCCTTGTTCGCGTACCACCCGTGTTAAATAATCCATCCTTGCTTACCCTGTAAATTCCCCTGAGAATTTTGTATGTGGTAATCATATCTCCCGAGCTCCTCTGTCTTCCAGCGACGTGAGATGCATTTCACGCAGCCCTTCCTCGTAACTCAAGCCTCTTAGTTCTGGGACTAGCTTAGTGGCATACGTCTGAACTTTTTCCAGTTTCGTCTTTTGCTTGGGAAGGTACGGGCTCCATGCTAGGGCCGCATACTCCAGGAATGGTCTTACATATGCGGTATACAAGGTTCTGAATGGTTCCTTACACAGGTTCCTGAAGGCAGTTCTAATGTTAGCCAGCCTCGCATATGCCGCCGATGTTATACTTTTGATGTGGGCTTCAGGAGACAGGTTTGGCGTGATATCAACTCCTAGGTCTTTCTGTCCGTTTCATGAAGGATTTCATCTCCCATTCGGTATCCAGTGTCTGGCCTCCTGTTTCCACTGCCTAGTTTCATTACCTCACATTTACTTGGGTTGAACTTTAGTGGCCATTTGTTGGACCATTCACTCAGTCTGTCTAGGTCATCTTGTAGCCTCATACTAACGTCCTCTGTCTTAATCCTCCTCATAATTTTTGTATGATCAGCAAAAATTGAGAGGAACGAGTCTGTTTCCTCTGGGAGATCATTTACATATATCAAAAACAGTATAGGTCCAAGGCCTGATCCCTGTGGGACTCCACTGGCGACGCCTCGCCACTCCGAGACCTCACCCCTCAGAGTAACTCGCTGTCTTCTGTTGCTTAGGTACTTCCTTGTCCAGTGGAGTACCTTCCCTTTCACTCCTGCCTGCATCTCCAGCTTAAGCACTAGCCTCTTGTGTGGTACTGTGTCAAAGGCATGTTGTGGTACCCATGTTGATGATGTGTTACAAAGTTCTTTCGCTCCAGATGCTCCACTAGCTTTCTTCGCACAACTTCTCCATCATCTTGCATGGTATGTAGGTTAGGGACACTGGCCTGTAGTTCAGTGCCTTCTGTCTATCACCCTTCTTGTATATCGGGACTACATTAGCCGTCTTCCAAACTGTTGGCATTTCACCTGTTGCCAGTGATTTGTTATACACTATGGAGAGTGGCAGGCACAGAGCTTCTGTTCCTTCCTTTAGTACCCATGGTGAGATTACATCCGGGCCTATAGCCTTTGTCACATCCAACTCTAGCAGATGCTTCCTCACCTCCCCACTGGTAATAACAAACTCTTCTAGTGGTGTTTGATTAAATGTTTCCTCTCTTATTTCTGGGACTTCTCCTTGCTCTACTGTGAAAACCTCCTGGAATTTATTATTGAGTCCCTCACACACTTCCCTGTCGTTTGTAGTGAATTTGCCTACCCCTATCCTCAGTTCCATTACCTGTTTCTTCACTGTTGTTTTTCTCCTGATGTGGCTGTGCAGCAATTTAGGTTGAGTCTTTGCCTTGCTTTCTATGTCATTTTCGTATTGCCCTTCTGACTCTCTTCTCAACCTGACGTATTCATTCCTGGCATTCTGGTATCTTTCTCTGCTCTCAAGTGTCTTGTTATTTCTATAGTTTCTCCATGCCCTTTTACTTTGCTGCTTAGCTAGCCTACATCTCTGATTAAACCATGGGTTTCTCATCTTCATTTCATTTTTTTTTCTTTTGGACTAAGACAAACTTGTCTGCTGCCTCCTTACACTTCTGTGTGATGTAGTCCATCAAGCCTTGGGCCGTCTTTGTTTTAAACTCTGGTTCCCAAGTTATATCCGAAAGGAATTTTCTTATCTTCTCATAGTTTCTCTTTTGTTTTCTGGTCCCTTCTTTGAGTTCATTAACCCTTCTTCAACCAGATACTCAAACATCAGTACACTGTGGTCGTTCCTTCCTACTGAGGCCTCGAAACCTATTTCCCTTATGTCGGTGTCGTTCAGAGTGAAGACTAGGTCGAGTCTCGCTGGTTCATCGTTTCCTCTCATCATTGTGGGTTCTCTGACATGCTGACTTAAAAGGTTTCTTGTTGCCACTTTCACTAGTTTAGCTCTCCATGTATCCTCACCTCCATGTGGTTCCTTGTTCTCCCAGTTTATCCTTCCGTGATTGAAGTCGGCCATGATGAGCAGGTGGGATCTATTTCTACAGGCAGCAGAGGCTGCCCTCTCAATTATAGTGTTAACTGCCATGTTGTTGTTGTCATACTCTTGACTGGGTCTTTTGTCATTTGGTGGAGGGTTGTATATTACTGCTACTACTATTCTTGGTCCTCCCATTGTCATGGTGCCTGTTATGTAGTCTGTAGTTTGCATTCATGCGAACCTCTGTGTGTGTGTGTGTGTGTGTGTGTGTGTGTGTGTGTGTGTGTGTGTGTACTCACCTATTTGTGCTTGCGGGGGTTGAGCTTTGGCTCTTTGGTCCCGCCTCTCAACTGTCAATCAACTGGTGTACAGATTCCTGAGCCTACTGGGCTCTATCATATCTACACTTGAACCTGTGTATGGAGTCAGCCTCCTAATACATTGCATCCGTTAACTACTCTGACACAGAAAAAGTTCCTTCTAACGTCTCTGTGGCTCATGTGGGTACTCAGTTTCCACCTGTGTCCCCTTGTTCGCGTCCCACCAGTGTTGAATAGTTTATTCTTATTTACCCGGTCGATTCCTCTGAGGATTTTGTAGGTTGTGATCATGTCTCCCCTTACTCTTCTGTCTTCCAGTGTCGTAAGGTGCATTTCCCGCAGCCTTTCCTCGTAACTCATGCCTCTTAGTTCTGGGACTAGTCTAGAGGCATACCTTTGGACTTTTTCCAGCTTCGTCTTGTGCTTGACAAGGTACGGGCTCCATGCTGGGGCCGCATACTCCAGGATTGGTCTTACATATGTGGTGTACAAGATTCTGAATGATTCCTTTCACAGGATCCTGAACGCTGTTCTGATGTTAGCCAGCCTCGCATATGCCGCAGACGTTATTCTTTTTATGTGGGCTTCAGGAGACAGGTTTGGTGTGATATCAACTCCTAGACCTTTCTCTCTGTCCGTTTCATTAAGTACTTCATCTCCTATTCTGTATCCTGTGTCTGGCCTCCTGTTTCCACTGCCTAGTTTCATTACTTTTCATTTACTCGGGTTGAACTTCAACAGCCATTTGTTGGACCATTCACTCAGTCTGTCTAGGTCATCTTGTAGCCTCCTACTATCATCCTCAGTTTCAATCCTCCTCATAATTTTTGCATCATCGGCAAACATTGAGAGAAACGATTCTATACCCTCTGGGAGATCATTTACATATATCAGAAACAGTATAGGTCCAAGGACTGACCCCTGCGGGACTCCACTCGTAACGTCTCGCCAATCCTGTGTGTGTGTGTGTGTGTGTGTGTGTGTGTGTGTGTGTGTGTGTGTGTGTGTGTGTGTGTGTGTGTGTGTGTGTGTGTGTGTGTGTGTGTACTCACCTAGTTGTGTTTGCGGGGGTTGAGCTCTGGCTCTTTGGTCCCGCCTCTCAACCGTCAATCAACAGGTGTACAGATTCCTGAGCCTATCGGGCTCTGTCATATCTACACTTGAAACTGTGTCCACATGTGTGTGTGTGTGTGTATGTGTGTGTGTGTGTGTGTGTGTGTGTGTATTTGTGTGTGTGTGTGTGTGAGTGTGTGTGTGTGTGTGTGTGTGTGTGTGTGTGTGTGTGTGTGTGTGTGTGTGTGTGTGTGTGTGTGTGTGTATGTGTGTGTGTGTGTATGTGTGTGTGTGTGTGTGTGTGTGTGTGTGTGTGTGTGTGTGTGTGTGTGTGTGTGTGTGTGTGTGTGTGTGTGTGTGTGTGTGTGTGGTCTGACATTTGTGCCTGCTGGATCAAGCTGTTAGGTCTTGTACCCCACCTTTCTAACAGCTAGTTGTCTAATATTTGATTCGCGACCTATTATTTGTGCATCATATGTACTACACACACACACATACACACACACACACACACACACACACACACACACACACACACACACACACACACACACACACACACACACACACACCCACACACACATATATACATATGTATATATATATATATATATATATATATATATATATATATATATATATATATATAAATATATATATATATATATATATATATATATATATATATATATATATATATATATATATATATATATATATATATATATATATATATCACACACACATACACATCCCCAGGATGCAACCCCGCAAAAGCTTACCAATTTATCAACTAAGTTACCAATTTACTGCTAGGTGAACAGAGGCATCAGGTTAGATAAAGAAAGTCTGCTGCCTATTTCCCGTTTGAGCCGGGGAATCGAACCCGGATGCGTGGGCAGCGACTCCCAAACACTGTCCATGTATGCATGTGTGTGTGTTTATGTCACTGTGTATACATTATGTGTATTTATCTTCGAAATCATATACATGGTTGAGTGGATGTAAATACATGCGCTACACAGTTCTGTCCTGAGACATCTGTTATTTGTAATATATATTACTTACCATAACACTGGCGTAAGTAGTTACTTAAGTTGTAAGTAAGTAAGTAGTGAGGAAAGTAACTACCTCACATTTCAACCTGTCCGCCTACATAGAACGTCGCTTTTCGCACGTATTGCGTTACCTAAGGACAAACAAATCGTCGTACTAGAAAATGGAAGCGGCTTGCGGAAGTGACGGACTCTCCCGTTTTCTGTTTTGGGTCCTCTGGTAGGTTAGGATAAGGGGGCGCTTTAGTACGACAGTTTCTTGACGTTGGGGACACCTTAGGAGGATGGACTGAACTCTTAGTTAAGATGAAAACTCTTAGCTAAGAAGAAGACTCTTAGTTAAGACGAAGACTTTTAGTTAAGACGAAGACTCTTAGTTAAGATTAAGACTCTTAGTTGAAGCCACAAATACCTAAACATAAACCAACACTAACTTACACAAAGGAGAGCTTCAGAAAACAGTGACACACTATAGGTATTGAACTCCGTAATGTGGAGACTGGTAAATAAGTTGGCCAAAGAGATCAGTTAGTAATAACCAGCAAAGCCCTACAACCAAAGCAACATGGAGTTGGTGTCTACCCAGTTAGTCTAGCAGGATCCCTGCTTGATACCTGTTATCTCTCTTCTACTTGAGGAGTTCTTCTACTCCCCAAGCCCGGCCCGAGGCCAGGCTTGACTTGTGAGAGTTTGGTCCACCAGGCTGTTGCTTGGAGCGGCCCGCAGGCCCACATATACCTGCTTGATGGGGTTCTGGGAGTTCTTCTACTCCGCAAGCCCGGCCCGAGGCCAGGCTTGACTTGTGAGAGTTTGGTCCACCAGGCTGTTGCTTGGAGCGGCCCGCAGGCCCACATATACCTGCTTGATGGGGTTCTGGGAGTTCTTCTACTCCCCAAGCCCGGCCCGAGGCCAGGCTTGACTTGTGAGAGTTTGGTCCACCAGGCTGTTGCTTGGAGCGGCCCGCAGGCCCACATATACCTGCTTGATGGGGTTCTGGGAGTTCTTCTACTCCCCAAGCCCGGCCCGAGGCCAGGCTTGACTTGTGAGAGCTTGGTCCACCAGGCTGTTGCTTGGAGCGGCCCGCAGGCCCACATATACCTGCTTGATGGGGTTCTGGGAGTTCTTCTACTCCGCAAGCCCGGCCCGAGGCCAGGCTTCACTTGTGAGAGTTTGGTCCACCAGGCTGTTGCTTGGAGCGGCCCGCAGGCCCACATATACCTGCTTGATGGGGTTCTGGGAGTTCTTCTACTCCCCAAGCCCTGCCCGAGGCCAGGCTTGACTTGTGAGAGTTTGGTCCACCAGACTGTTGCTTGGAGCGGCCCGCAGGCCCACATATACCTGCTTGATGGGGTTCTGGGAGTTCTTCTACTCCCCAAGCCCGGCCCGAGGCCAGGCTTGACTTGTGAGAGTTTGGTCCACCAGGCTGTTGCTTGGAGCGGCCCGCAGGCCCACATATACCTGCTTGATGGGGTTCTGGGAGTTCTTCTACTCCCCAAGCCCGGCCCGAGGCCAGGCTTGACTTGTGAGAGTTTGGTCCACCAGACTGTTGCTGGCAGCGGATTATTTGTCATATATAACAAATCAAAATACATGAGCGATATTAAGATCTAACAGTATCTTACAGCTCTATCTTCCTGTAACGAGACTTCGCCTGAATTTGTCCACATTATTCAATATAGAATTGTTAGCAGTACTATAGAAAAAATATGAATATTAAATCCATTGAAAACTTACGACTTAAATTTTAAATATTGTTCCCAATCATGAGATGTGTTCCTTAGATATCAGGGATCAGATTCACGAAGCAGTTACGCAAGCACTTACGAACCTGGGGCCAGATTCACGAAGTAGTTACGCAAGCACTTACGAACGTGTACATCTTTCCTCAATTTTTCACGGCTTTGGTTACATTTATTAAACAGTTTACAAGCATGAAAACTTACCAATCAACTGTTGTTATTGTTATAAACAGCCTCCTGGTGCTTCGGAGCTCATTAACTGTTTAATAATTGTAAACAAAGCCGCCAAAAATTGAGAAAAGATGAACAGGTTCGTAAGTGCTTGCGTAACTGCTTCGTGAATCTGGCTGCTTCGTGAATCTGGCCCCAGGTTCGTAAATGCTTGCATAACTGCTTCGTGAATCTTGCCCCAGGTTCGTAAGTGCTTGCGTAACTGCTTCGTGAATCTGGCCCCAGGTTCGTAAGTGCTTGCATAACTGCTTCGTGAATCTGGCCCCAGGTTCGTAAGTGCTTGCACCAGATCGTGTACCCGTCTCGTGAGAGGCAGTAGCCAACATACCCATCGTCTGACTGCTGGTGGCCCCCCATACCCATCCTGTGAAGGATGGCGGGGAGCCCATACCCATCCTATGAGCGGTGGAAGTTCCCCATACCCATCCTGTGAGCGGTGGAAGTTCCCCATACCCATCCTGTGAGCGGTGGAAGTTCCCCATACCCATCCTGTGAGCGGTGGAAGTCCCCCATACCCATCCTGTGAGCGGTGGAAGTTCCCCATACCCATCCTATGAGCGGTGGAAGTCCCCCATACCCATCCTGTGAGCGGTGGAAGTCCCCCATACCCATCCTATGAGCGGTGGAAGTCCCCCATACCCATCCTGTGAGCGGTGGAAGTCCCCCATACCCATCCTGTGAGCGGTGGAAGTCCCCCATACCCATCCTGTGAGCGGTGGAAGTCCCCCATACCCATCCTGTGAGCGATGGTGGAAAGGTTAGAGAAACGCAGAATGAGTCTATGAACTGAACCCCAATATTCGTTTTGGTAACCAAGTCAGAGCCCCGTTGAACGCGTTAGAGAATGGGTCCATATATATAAGACCAAAGTCTAATCGCAGGATTTCGTAGACAGCCCCAAGCTTTATAACTTGCTGTGATCCATTATTTAACTATATCTATCCTCCATTATCTACTGTTTATCTACCATTATCTACCAGCAAGTTCTGTCCTGCTCGGGATTAGAACCCGGAATCCGCAATAGTGAGTCGAGAACAAGTCCAACTGTACTAAGTAGTGGGTGTGTGAGTGATGGGAGGCAGGGGATGTAGGGGTGTGGAAGAGAGAAGACATTAGTCGTGTGGATACACACACACAGTTCCACATGAATCTCCACCTACCCCTCCCCCTCCACCTCCACGTCCCCCTCCACCTCCCCCTCCACCTCCACCTCTACCTCCACCTCCCACTCCCCCTCCCCCTCCACCTCCACCTCCCCCTCCACCTCCACCTCCACCTCCACCTCCCCCTCCACCTCCACCTCCACCTCCCCCTCCACCTCCCACTCCACCTCCCACTCCACCTCCACCTCCACCTCCCCCTCCACCTCCACCTCCACCTCCCCCTCCACCTCCCACTCCACCTCCCACTCCACCTCCCCCTCCACCTCCACCTCCACCTCCACTTCCACCTCCCCCTCCCCCTCCACCTCCACCTCCACCTCCCCCTCCACCTCCACCTCCCCCTCCCCCTCCCCCTCCACCTCCACCTCCACCTCCCCCTCCACCTCCACCTCCACCTCCACCTCCACCTACCCCTCCACCTCCACCTCCACTTCCCACTCCACCTCCCACTCCACCTCCACCTCCACCTCCACCTCCTGCTCCTCCAAACCATTTCACAACTGTTTGACATCCGGCCTGCCGGCTGGCCTGGGTAAAACCCGTGCAGGAAGGGAGTCACACCTTACATTATATTTTGTGTCGACGACTCTGTGGCCTCTGCATACACACAAGACTTATATTAGCAAACATTGATGTGTTCGTCTTCATTGTATATATAACTGAGGTCTTTACCACCTGCAGGGAGCAGGCACCACCTGCAGGGAGCACTCACCACCTGCAGGAAGCAGTCACCACCTGCAGGGAGGACCATCACCACCTGCAGGGAGGACCATCACCACCTGCAGGGAGGACCATCACCACCTGCAGGGAGGACCATCACCACCTGCAGGGAGGACCATCACCACCTGCAGGGAGGACCATCACCACCTGCAGGGAGGACCATCACCACCTGCAGGGAGGACCATCACCACCTGCAGGGAGCAGTCACCACCTACAGGGAGCAGTCACCACCTGCAGGGAGGACCATCACCACCTGCAGGGAGTAACCGTCACAACCTGCAGGGAGTAACCGTCACTCCTGCAGGGAGTAACCGTCACTCCTGAAGGGTGTAACCGCCACCACCTGCAGGGAGTAACCGCCACCACCTGCACGGAGTAACCGCCACCACCTGCAGGGAGTAACCATCACCACCTGCAGGGAGTAACCATCACCACCTGCAGGGAGTAACCATCACCACCTGCAGGGAGTAACCGTCACCACCTGCAGGGAGTAACCGCCACCACCTGCAGGGAGTAACCATCACCACCTGCAGGGAGTAACCATCACCACCTGCAGGGAGTAACCATCACCACCTGCAGGGAGTAATCGTCACTCCTGCAGGGAGTAACCGTCACCACCTGCAGGGAGTAACCGTCACTCCTGCAGGGAGAAATCGTCACTCCTGCAGGGAGTAACCGTCACCACCTGCAGGGAGTAACCGTCACTCCTGCAGGGAGTAACCGTCACTCCTGCAGGGAGTAATCGTCACTCCTGCAGGGAGTAACCGTCACCACCTGCAGGGAGTAACCATCACCACCTGCAGGGAGCACTCATCACCTGCAGGGAGTAACCGTCACTCCTGCAGGGAGTAACCGTCACCACCTGCAGGGAGTAACCATCACCACCTGCAGGGAGTAACCATCACCACCTGCAGGGAGTAACCGTCACCACCTGCAGGGAGTAACCGCCACCACCTGCAGGGAGTAACCATCACCACCTGCAGGGAGTAACCATCACCACCTGCAGGGAGCACTCATCACCTGCAGGGAGTAACCGTCACTCTTGCAGGGAGTAACCATCACCACCTGCAGGGAGTAACCATCACCACCTGCAGGGAGTAACCATCACCACCTGCAGGGAGCACTCATCACCTGCAGGGAGTAACCGTCACTCCTGCAGGGAGTAACCATCACCACCTGCAGGGAGTAACCATCACCACCTGCAGGGAGTAACCATCACCACCTGCAGGGAGTAACCGTCACCACCTGCAGGGAGTAACCATCACCACCTGCAGGGAGTAAGCATCACCACCTGCAGGGAGTAACCATCACCACCTGCAGGGAGTAACCGTCACTCTTGCAGGGAGTAACCATCACCACCTGCAGGGAGTAACCATCACCACCTGCAGGGAGTAACCATCACCACCTGCAGGGAGCACTCATCACCTGCAGGGAGTAACCGTCACTCCTGCAGGGAGTAACCATCACCACCTGCAGGGAGTAACCGCCACCACCTGCAGGGAGTAACCATCACCACCTGCAGGGAGTAACCGTCACCACCTGCAGGGAGTAACCATCACCACCTGCAGGGAGTAAGCATCACCACCTGCAGGGAGTAACCATCACCACCTGCAGGGAGTAACCGTCACCACCTGCAGGGAGTAACCGTCACCACCTGCAGGGAGTAACCGTCACTACCTGCAGGGAGTAACCATCACCACCTGCAGGGAGTAAGCATCACCACCTGCAGGGAGTAACCGTCACCACCTGCTGGGAGTAACCATCACCACCTGCAGGGAGTAACCGTCACCACCTGCAGGGAGTAACCGTCACTACTGCAGGAAGTAACCATCACCACCTGCAGGGAGCACTCATCACCTGCAGGGAATAACCATGACCACCTGCAGGGAGTAATCGTCACTCCTGCAGGGAGTAACCGTCACTCCTGCAGGGAGTAACCGTCACCACCTGCAGGGAGTAACCGTCACTAATGCAGGGAGTAACCATCACCACCTGCGGGGAGCACTCATCACCTGCAGGGAGTAACCGCCACCAACTGCAGGGAGTAACCGTCTCCACCTGCAGGGAGTAACCATCACCACCTGCAGGGAGCACTCACCACCTGCAGGGAGTAACCGTCTCCACCTGCAGGGAGTAACCATCACCACCTGCAGGGAGCACTCACCACCTGCAGGGAGTAACCATCACTACCTGCAGGGAGTAACCTCACCACCTGCAGGGAGTAACCATCACCACCTGCAGGGAGCACTCACCACCTTCAGGGAGTAACCATCACCACCTGCAGGGAGTAACCATCACCACCTTCAGGGAGTAACCATCACCACCTGCAGGGAGTAACCGTCACCACCTACAGGGAGTAACCATCACCACCTGCAGGGAGTAACCATCACCACCTGCAGGGAGTAACCGTCACCACCTGCAGGAAGTAACCGCCACCACCTGCAGGGAGCACTCACCACCTGCAGGGAGTAACCATCACCACCTGCAGGGAGCACTCACCACCTGCAGGGAGTAACCGCCACCACCTGCAGGGAGTAACCGTCACCAGCTGCAGGGAGTAACCGTCACCACCTGCAGGGAGTAACCATCACCACCTGCAGGGAGTAACCATCACCACCTTCAGGGAGTAACCATCACCACCTGCAGGGAGTAACCATCACCACCTTCAGGGAGTAACCGTCACCACCTGCAGGGAGTAACCATCACTCTTGCAGGGAGTAACCGTCACCACCTGCAGGGAGTAACCATCACCACCTGCAGGGAGTAACCGTCACCACCTACAGGGAGTAACCATCACCACCTGCAGGGAGTAACCATCACCACCTGCAGGGAGTAACCGTCACCACCTGCAGGGAGTAACCATCACCACCTTGCAAGGAGTAACCGCCACCACCTGCAGTGAGTAACCGCCACCACCTGCAGTGAGTAACCGCCACCACCTGCAGGGAGTAACCGCCACCACCTGCAGGGAGTAACCATCACCACCTGCAGGGAGTAACCGCCACCACCTGCAGGGAGTAACCGCCACCACCTGCAGGGAGTAACCGTCACCACCTGCAGGGAGTAACCGCCACCACCTGCAGGGAGTAACCGCCACCACCTGCAGGGAGTAACCATCACCACCTGCAGGGAGTAACCGTCACCACCTGCAGGGAGTAACCATCACCACCTGCAGGGAGTAAGCATCACCACCTGCAGGGAGTAACCATCACCACCTGCAGGGAGTAACCGTCACCACCTGCAGGGAGTAACCGTCACCACCTGCAGGGAGTAACCGTCACCACCTGCAGGGAGTAACCATCACCACCTGCAGGGAGTAAGCATCACCACCTGCAGGGAGTAACCGTCACCACCTGCAGGGAGTAACCATCACCACCTGCAAGGAGTAACCGCCACCACCTGCAGTGAGTAACCGCCACCACCTGCAGGGAGTAACCGTCACCACCTGCAGGGAGCACTCACCACCTGCAGGGAGTAACCTTCACCACCTACCGGGAGTAACCGTCACCACTTGCAGGTAGTAACCGCCACTACCTGCAGGGAGTAACCGTCACCACCTGCAGGGAGTAACCGTCACCACCTGCAGGGAGTAACCGTCACCACCTGCAGGGAGTAACCACCACCACCTGCAGGGAGTAACCGCCACCACCTGCAGGGAGTAACCGCCACCACCTGCAGGGAGTAACCGCCACCACCTGCAGGGAGTAACCGTCACCACCTGCAGGGAGTAACCGTCACCACCTGCAGAGAGTAACCGTCACCACCTGCAGGGAGTAACCGTCACCACCTGCAGAGAGTAACCGTCACCACCTGCAGGGAGTAACCGCCACCACCTGCAGGGAGTAACCGTCACCACCTGCAGGGAGTAACCGTCACCACCTGCAGGGAGTAACCGTCACTCCTGCAGGGAGTAACCGTCACCTGTAGGGAGTAACCGTCACTCCTGCAGGGAGTAACCGTCACTCCTGCAGGGATTAACCGTCACCTGTAGGGAGTAACCGTCACTCCTGCAGGGAGTAACCGTCACTACTGCAGGGAGTAACCGTCCCCACCTGCAGGGAGTAACCGTCACTCCTGCAGGAAGTAACCGCCACCACCTGCACGGAGTAACCGCCACCACCTGCAGGGAGTAACCGCCACCACCTGCAGGGAGTAACCGTCACCACCTGCAGGGAGTAACCGCCACCACCTGCAGGGAGTAACCATCACCACCTGCAGGGAGTAACCGCCACCACCTGCAGGGAGTAACCGTCACCACCTGCAGGGAGTAACCGGCACCACCTGCAGGGAGTAACCGTCACCACCTGCAGGGAGTAACCGCCACCACCTGCAGGGAGTAACCGTCACCTGTAGGGAGTAACCGTCACTCCTGCAAGGAGTAATCGTCACTTCTGCAGGGAGTAACCGTCACCTGTAGGGAGTAACCGTCACTGCTGCAAGGAGTAATCGTCACTCCTGCAGGGAGTAACCGTCACCTGTAGGGAGTAACCGTCACTCCTGCAAGGAGTAATCGTCACTCCTGCAGGGAGTAACCGTCACCACCTGCAGGGAGTAACCGCCACCACCTGCAGGGAGTAACCATCACCACCTGCAGGGAGTAACCGCCACCACCTGCAGGGAGTAACCGTCACCTGTAGGGAGTAACCGTCACTCCTGCAGGGAGTAACCGTCACTCCTGCAGGGAGTAACCGTCACCTGTAGGGAGTAACCGTCACTCCTGCAAGGAGTAACCGTCACTCCTGCAGGGAGTAACCGTCACTCCTGCAGGGAGTAACCGTCACTCCTGCAGGGAGTAACCGTCACTCCTGCAGGGAGTAACCGTCACTCCTGCAAGGAGTAACCGTCACTCCTGCAGCGAGTAACCGTCACTCCTGCAGGGAGTAACCGTCACTCCTGCAGGGAGTAACCGTCACTCCTGCAGCGAGTAACAGTCACTCCTGCAGGGAGTAACCGTCACTCCTGCAGGGAGTAACCGTCACTCCTGCAGGGAGTAACCGTCACTCTTGCAGCGAGTAACCGTCACTCCTGCAGGGAGTAACCGTCACTCCTGCAGGGAGTAACCGTCACTCCTGCAGGGAGTAACCGTCACTCCTGCAGCGAGTAACCGTCACTCCTGCAGCGAGTAACCGTCACTCCTGCAGGGAGTAACCGTCACTCCTGCAGGGAGTAACCGTCACTCCTGCAGCGAGTAACCGTCACTCCTGCAGGGAGTAACCGTCACCACCTGCAAGGAGTAACCGTCACTCCTGCAGGGAGTAACCGTCACTCCTGCAGGGAGTAACCGTCACCGGAACTGACAGTAATGTGTGTACAAATAGCGACATTTAACAACTCATATTTACATCTATTGTTTCGATTTTCTAAAATAAAATTTTGAAGCGTAAAAAATTATATCGTCAATATAAAAATATGTCGCTGAGTAAACAGGCAAAGTCGAAGTTGTGTGTGTGTGTACTCACCTAGTTGTACTCACCTAGTTGTGTTTGCCGGGGTTGAGATTTGGCTCTTTGGTCCCGCCTCTCAACTGTCAATCAACTGGTGTACAGATTCCTGAGCCTACTGGGCTCTATCATATCTACATTTGAAACTTTGTATGGAGTCAGCCTCCACCACATCACTTCCTAATGCATTCCATTTATTAACTACTCTGACACTGAAAAAATTCTTTCTAACGTCTCTGTGGCTCATCTGGGTACTAAGTTTTCACCTGTGTCCCCTTGTTCGTGTCCCACCCGTGCTGAAGAGTTTGTCTTTGTCCACCCTGTCAATTCCCCTGAGAATTTTGTAGGTGGTTATCATGTCTCCCCTTACTCTTCTGTTTTCCAGGGATGTGAGGTTCAGCTCCTTTAGCCTTTCCTCGTAGCTCAATCCTCTCAGTTCCGGGACGAGCCTGGTGGCATACCGCTGAATCTTCTCTAACTTTGTCTTGTGTTTAACTAGGTATGGACTCCAGGCTGGAGCTGCATACTCCAGGATTAGTCTTATGTAAGTGGTATACAGGGTTCTGAAAGATTCCTTACACAAGTTTCTGAAGGCAGTTCTTATGTTGGCCAGTCTAGCATATTCCGCTGATGATATTCTTTTGATGTGGGCCTCTGGGGACAGGTTCGGTGTGATATCAACCCCCAGATCCTTCTCTCTATTTGACTCTTGCAGGATTTCCCCTCCCAGATGATACCTTGTGTTCAGCCTCCTGCTCCCTTCGCCTAATTTCATCACCTTACACTTTCCAGAGTTGAACTTTAGCAGCCATTTTCAAGACCATTCCTCCAGTTTATCCCGGTCATCCTGTAGTCTCTGTCTATCTTCATCCGTCTTGATTCTTCTCATAATTTTTGCATCATCAGCAAACATTGAGAGGAATGAGTCTATACCCTCTGGAAGATCGTTCACATATATTAGAAACAGGATGGGTCCAAGTACTGAGCCCTGTGGGACTCCGCTGGTGACATCTCGCCACTCTGATGTCTTCCCCCTCACCGTTACTCGCTGTTTCCTGTTGTTTAAGTACTCCCTTATCCACTGGAGCACCTTCCCTTTTACTCCTGCCTGTTGCTCCAACTTTATTAACAGCCTTTTATGGGGTACTGTGTCAAAGGCTTTTTGGCAATCCAGGAAAATGCAGTCGGCCCACCCTTCTCTTTCCTGCCTAATTTTCGTTGCCTGGTCATAAAATTCTATTAAACGTGTGAGGCACGATTTACCATCTCTGAACCCATGTTGGTGGTGCTTTACAAAGTTATTTCCCTCCAGATGCTCTACGAGCCTTTTCCTCACGATCTTCTCCATCACCTGCATGGTATACAAGTTAAGGAAACTGGCCTGTAATTCAGTGCCTCTTGCCTGTCACCCTTTTTGTATATTGGGACCACGTTAGCTGTCTTCCAACTTTCTGGTAAGTCTCCTGTTTCCAGTGACTTGTTATACACCATAGAGAGTGGCACACTTAGTGCTTCTGCACCTTCCTTTAGTATCCATGGTGAGATTCTATCAGGCCCAACAGCCTTTGTCACATCCAGCTCCAGCAGACACCTTTTGACCTCATCACTGGTGAGGTCAAATTCCTCCAAGGTTGCTTGGTTTGCAACCAGGTGTACAGGTTCCTGAGCCTATTGGGCTCTATCATATCTACACTTGAAACTGTGTATGGAGTCAGCCTCCACCACATCACTTCCTAATGCATTCCATTTGTCAACCACTCTGACACTAAAAAAGTTCTTTCTAATATCTCTGTGGCTCATTTGGGCACTCAGTTTCCACCTATCTCCCCTAGTGCGTGTGCCCCTTGTGTTAAATAGCCTGTCTTTATCAACCCTGTCGATTCCCTTGAGAATCTTGAATGTGGTGAACATGTCCCCCCTAACTCTTCTGTCTTCCAACGAAGTGCGGTTTCACTTCGTTGAAGTGAAACCTCAAATTCCTGAATTTGAAGGACTGAAGTGAAAGGACTTCAAATTCCCGTAGTCTCTCCTCGTAGCTCATACCTCTCAGCTCGGGTACTAGTCTGGTGGCAAACCTTTGAACCTTTTCCAGTTTAGTCTTATGCTTGACTAGATATGGACTCCATGCTGGGGCTGCATACTCCAGGATTGGTCTGACATATGTGGTATATAATGTTCTGAAAGATTCCTTACACAAGTTTCTAAATGCAGTTCTTATGTTAGCCAACTTGACATATGCTGCTGATGTTATCCTCTTGATATGAGCTTCAGGGGACAGGTCTGGCGTGATATCAACCCTAAGGTCTTTCTCTCTCTCTGACTCTTGAAGTATTTCATCTCCCAAATGGTACCTTGTATCTGGTCTCCTGCTTCCTACCCCTATCTTCATTACATTACATTTGCTTGGGTTAAACTCTAACAGCCATTTGTTCGACCATTCCTGCAGCTTGTCCAGGTCTTCTTGAAGCCTCAAGCTGTCCTCCTCTGTCTTAATCCTTCTCATAATTTTGGCGTCGTCAACAAACATTGAGAGGAATGAGTCTATACCTTCTGGGAGATCATTTACGTATATCAGAAACAGGATAGGTCCAAGTACAGAGCCCTGTGGGACTCCACTGGTGACTTCACGCCAGTCTTAGGTCTCACCCCTCACTGTAACTCTCTGCTTCCTATTGCTTAGGTACTCCCTTATCCACTGGAGCGCCCTACCAGTTGCTCCTGCCTGTTTCTCCAGCTTATGCATCAACCTTTTATGGGGTACTGTGTCAAAGGCTTTCCGACAGTCCAAAAAAATGCAGTCCACCCATCCTTCTCTTTCTTGCTTAATCTTTGTCACCTCATCGTAGAATTTTATCAAGCTAGTAAGGCAAGATTTACCCTCCCTGAACCCATGTTGATGGGTTGTCACGAAGTCTCTTCTCTCCAGATGTGTTACTAGGTTTTTTCTCACAATCTTCTCCATCACCTTGCATGGTATACAAGTTAAGGACACTGGCCTGTAGTTCAGTGCCTCTTGTCTGTAACGCTTTTTGTATGTGTGTGTGTGTGTGTGTGTGTGTGTGTGTGTGTGTGTGTGTGTGCGTGTACTCACCTAGTTGTGATTGCGGGGGTTGAGCTCTGGCTCTTTGGTCCCGCCTCTCAACCGTCAATCAACAGGTGTACAGATTCCTGAGCCTATTGGGCTCTATCATATCTACACTTGAAACTGTGTATGGAGTCAGCCTCCACCACATCACTTCCTAATGCATTCCATTTGTCAACCACTCTGACACTAAAAAAGTTCTTTCTAATATTTCTGTGGCTCATTTGGGCGCTCAGTTTCCACCTGTGTACTCACCTAGTTGTGTCTGCAGGATCGAGCATTGACTCTTGGATCCCGCCTTTCGAGCATCGGTTGTTTACAGCAATGACTCCTGTCCCATTTCCCTATCATACCTGGTTTTAAAATTATGAATAGTATTTGCTTCCACAACCTGTTCCTGAAGTGCATTCCATTTTCCCACTACTCTCACGCTAAAAGAAAACTTCCTAACATCTCTGTGACTCATCTGAGTTTCAAGCTTCCATCCATGTCCTCTCGTTCTGTTACTATTCCGTGTGAACATTTCGTCTATGTCCACTCTGTCAATTCCTCTGAGTATCTTATACGTTCCTATCATGTCCCCCCTCTCCCTTCTTCTTTCTAGTGTCGTAAGGCACAGTTCCCTCAGGCGCTCTTCATACCCCATCCCTCGTAGCTCTGGGACGAGTCTCGTTGCAAACCTCTGAACCTTTTCCCCTTGTGCGTGTGCCCCTTGTGTTAAATAGCCTGTCTTTATCTACCCTATCAATTCCCTTGAGAATCTTGAATGTAGTGCGTGTGTGTGTGTGTGTGTGTGTGTGTGTGTGTGTTTACTAGTTGTGTTTACTAGTTGTGTTTTTGCGGGGGTTGAGCTTTGCTCTTTCGGCCCGCCTCTCAACTGTCAATCAACTGTTTACTAACTACTTTTCTTTCTTTTTTTCTTTTTTTTCTTTTTTTTTCCCACACCACACACACACACACCCCAGGAAGCAGCCCGTGACAGCTGACTAACTCCCAGGTACCTATTTACTGCTAGGTAACAGGGGCACTTAGGGTAAAAGAAACTTTGCCCATTTGTTTCTGCCTCGTGCGGGAATCGAACCCTCGCCACAGAATTACGAGTCCTGCGCGCTATCCACCAGGCTACGAGGCCCCTACGAGGTGTGTGTGTGTGTGTGTGTGTGTGTGTGTGTGTGTGTGTGTGTGTGTGTGTGTGTGTGTGTGTGTGTGTGTGTGTGTGTGTGTGTGTGATTGCGTGAGTCCTCCACTTGTTCAATTGATATTTAATGTATACACTTCTTCTGTTTCCACACCGCCAATTCCTCTAGGTATTTTATACATCTGTATCATGTCCCCCCCTCTCTCCCACCTCCTTTCTAACGTGGTCAGGTTTAGTTCCTTCAGTCTGTCTTCGTACCTCATCCCTCGCAGCTCCGGATCGAGTCTCGTCTCAAACTTCTACATTTTTTTGAGCTTCCTTATATGTTTTTTAAGACGGGGACTCCAGGCAGGTGCAGCATACTCTAAGACTGGCCTCACATAGGCGGTTTACAGTGATCTAAAAACCTCCTTATTCAAGTTTCTGAAGGAAATTCTGACTTTTACTAATGCTTCGAAGAAATGATAGAGGATACTCGTTAGATATGATATATATAGAGCCCAATAGGCTCGGGAAATCTGTACACCCGTTGATTGGCTGTTGCGAGGCGGGACCAAAGAGCCGAAGCACCACCCCGCCGCAAGCACAATTAGGTGAGCACTGATAGATTGTGGAAGCTGCCTTAAAGCAGGAATCGACAGTGAATTCAAACGACACGATAGATCAGTCGATAGATAGATAGACCGAGTGAAGGAGAACATGTGTCTTGTACTGTACACAGGTGTGTACACACATGCCTTACACTGTACACAGGTGTGTACACACATGCCTTACACTGTACACAGGTGTGTACACACATGCCTTACACTGTACACAGGTGTGTACACACATGTCTTACACTGTACACAGGTGTGTACACACATGCCTTACACTGTACACAGGTGTGTACACACATGCCTTACACTGTACACAGGTGTGTACACACATGCCTTACACTGTACACAGGTGTGTACACACATGCCTTACACTGTACACAGGTGTGTACACACAGGTCTTAAACTGTACACAGGTGTGTACACACAGGTCTTACACTGTACACAGGTGTGTACACACAGGTCTTACACTGTACACAGGTGTGTACACACAGGTCTTACACTGTACACAGGTGTGTACACACATGTCTTACACTGTACACAGGTCTGTACACACAGGTCTTACACTGTACACAGGTGTGTACACACAGGTCTTACACTGTACACAGGTGTGTACACACATGTCTTACACTGTACACAGGTCTGTACACACAGGTCTTACACTGTACACAGGTGTGTACACACATGTCTTACACTGGACACAGGTGTGTACACACGCGTCTTACACCATACACAGGTGTGTACACACATGTCTTACACTGTACACAGGTGTGTACACACATGTCTTACACTGTACACAGGTGTGTACACACAGGTCTTACACTGTACACAGGTGTGTACACACAGGTCTTACACTGTACACAGGTGTGTACACACAGGTCTTACACTGTACACAGGTGTGTACACACATGTCTTAACAAGAACACCAACAAGTAACAACGAGCTTAACCTCGTATTCACCTTGTGTTGATTCCGGGGATCAATGTCCTCGCGGCCCGGACTCTGACCGTGTATTGCGGTTAGTGGTCTGGTTAAAAAGGTTGTTGGACGCATCTGCTCGCAGTCTGACGTAGGAACCACAGCTCGGTTGATCAGGTATCCATTAGAGGAGATTTATCCAGTCTCGCAACACCGGTGAGAGGCCGGCTATAGAGGCTCTCAACACCGGTGAGTGACCGGCTATAGAGGCTCTCAACACCGGTGAGAGGCCGGCTATAGAGGCTCTCAACACCGGTGAGAGGCCGGCTATAGAGGCTCTCAACACCGGTGAGAGGCCGGCTATAGAGGCTCTCAACACCGGTGAGAGGCCGGCTATAGACAGGGTAAAAGAGTTGAAACCGAAGTTCTACTGAACTTACTGGAACAGATGAACTTTGTTCATTTGATGTATCACGTTAGTGTGATCTCTGTGTGTGTATGGTGCTATAGTTTGTATCCAGGTCTATGTTCATTGAAGACTGGACAGTCGGGTTCTTGCTTAACTCCCAGTCAGGAATTCCGAGTTCGATTTCGGGCAGGATAGAAATCTTTAGACGCCGTTTTCTATCGTCTAATGAGGCTGTTCACCTAGTAGTAAATAGGTACCCGGGAGTTAGTCAGTTGTTGTGGGGTTGCATCTTCGTGGGGGGGGGGGGGTTTAGTAGTTCGACCTTGTGGGGGGGGGAGACCGCGACATAAGCCTAACGTGTACTCGAGTAGTTTTACTCACCTAGTTGTGCTGGCGGGGGTTGGGTCCTGTCTCTTTAGGTCCGCCTCTCAACTGTCAATCAATCAACTGGCTGAGTGGATGGCTGTCCACTCAGCCGTCAGGCCCCTATGTACACTGTATATGTACATGTACAGTGTATATGTACACTGGCTACCTGTCCCCCGACAAAATGAATTATGATATCAATTTCTTTGCTATCATCTGTGAAAATCGTATCTTTGAAGCGCAGGAGCCCAACGCTGGCTCTTACCTTTGTTGGAGAGTATTCTTAGAAGGAAAGGTATTTTGTCTCTCTCTTGGATCTGATATGATTTGTCTAGCTTCATTTTATCGTTTCAATGTCTCTAAATATCCTTCCTTGTCGTTCTCGGGATAGAACGACGCATTCAAGTTGTCCCGCGACTTATTTTGTCTATAAAGGGAGCGTCGTCGTTCTTTTTATAATTTGGATTTTTTCTGTTTTTCTCTTAGTGGTGTGTGTGTTGAGGTCCGGTGGCGCCGTGGCTGTGTTCTCGAGGCTCGCCTTGGTTTGTAGTCAAGAGTTAATGTTAAGAGAACTCTTCCTCCTTCTCCTCTTAAAGAGCTAAGATCACAACGTCCATCCACCTCAAGAACTTCTCACTCAACATCCACCCATTTCCAGAACTCCTAAGGCTTCCATATTCACCCCAGTTAGTGAACTCCGCAGTCACCAACATCCACCCACATAGAGAACTCCTCTGTCCTCAACAGTCATTCATCCAGAGAAGTCCTCAACATCCACCCACATAAAGAACTCCTCAACATCCACCCACATAAAGAACTCCTCAACATCTCACAAGATGACACAGGGCCATAAGAACATCATCAATAACAGAAGGTACCAAAACGTCCCCCCAGGTCTTAAGATGTTTTAAACAACCACCCACATAGAGAACTCCGAGGTCCCCTGACACCCTCCCACCAACATCAAGCTTACTGTTTAAGTGGGCAGTAAAACACTGGTAAATCAAGAGATTACTAATCCCTAATCCAGCCAGAGGTGATGTGAACAAATACCAATCACAGGGTTCACTATCAACTTATCAACAATGTCAAAACCAACACCAATTTCATTCCCAAGGTACCCAAGTCGTTTGCTATTAATCAGTATCAACAAACTCCCCCAAATGCATACTTCATGTAGAAATAGAAATGAATACTGGTCAATTCAGCAAGAGATGAAGACGTGGGCGTGCGGCTTCGCGTCACTTGGGTAATCTCCCAGGGAGAGTGAACCACAGGCTTCACGCTCAACATTTTAAACCGGCACAATACAACCCACAAACCGGATAACTGGCTATTGAATAAACGGTTTTTTACCGATGGGCATCACGGGGACAAGAGTATCAGGGAGGACTGAGGTATACAATGATACAGTTGCAGATATAAAATGGTCACAGGAATAGCTACGGTCTGGCTATCGGGGAGGACTAGAGGGAGGGCTACTTGCAGGAGCAGTAGCAGCAGCAGCAGCAAGTTCTGTCTGGAGCAAGTTCCTGAAGCTGCTGTCAGACTTCCAGGAGCAGGGAGCCGGTTCATGAGGCTTTCAGTCAGAATTTTCTCAGTCTGGAGCACCCGTTGTTGTTGTTGGTGTTGTTGTTGCTGCTGCTGATGTTGTTGTTGATGTTGCTGATGCTGAATGTGATAAAGCTGCTGCAGCTGTTGCTTTTGACGCTGTTGGAGACGCTGCTACAAGAGCTTCTACTCGTGTATTTCCACACACACACACACACACACACACACACACACACACACACACACACACACACACACACACACACACACACACACACACACACACATACACACACACACACACACACACACACACACACACACACACACACACACACACACACACACACACACACACACACACACACACACACATACACACACACACCCACACACATACACACACACACACACACACACACACACACACACACACACACACACATACACACACACACACACACACACACACACACACACACACACACACACACACACACACACATACACACACACACACACACACACACACACACACACACACACACACACACACACACACACACACACACACACACACACACACACATACACACACACCCACACACATACACACACACACCCACACACACACACACACACACACACACACACACACACACACACACACACACACACACACACACACACACACACACACACACACACACACACACTTGTCACTAATCTGATCAGCGTCTAATATGTACGGTTTTACCGGGCCCAAAGCGTCACCACCAATCTCCCTAGGTCGAACCCCAGTAGGCCTGGAAGCCTACAATATTACCTATCAACGGTCGGTTATTTATTTTGGTTCAGGGATATTCCTGCGCGGGTCTTAAGCCTATGGCTGGCCCGGGCCTGATATGTTATGTGTTCCCAAGTGTTAAATTTCAAGTGGTTTTGCCCAACGAGAAGCGTACGGGTTTAGCGTGTCCAGGCACCCGGCCTAGTAGGGTCAGGCAGGGGCTCATAAGTTGTGGGAGGGGAAGGGGAACTATGAGGAGAAAGCGCCAAGCCATTACGACTATATAGGCACTGGGAAGGGGGTCAGGATAAGGATTTGGGATGGGACGGGGGGAAGGAAATGGTGCCCAACCACTTGTGGACGGTCTCGGGGGATTGAACGCCGACCTGCATGAAGCGAGACCGTCGCTCTACCGTCCTGCCCAAGTATTTGCGAGGACAGGGCGTTTTTTCATTTTATTTGAGAGAACTAAAGAACATTTTTAGAGAGAACGGAGAGTTTATTTTACAGGAGTAACATCACAGTGTAATGTTCTTCATGTGGGTTCTAGAAGAACATTGTACCAAGACATGACGGCTTGACGGCTGAGTGGACAGCGCTCGGGATTAGTAGTTTTAAGGTTCCGGATTCGATCCCTGGCGGAGGCGGACACAAATGGGCAGAGTTTCTTTCACCCAGATGCCCCCTGTTCACCTAGCAGCAAATAGGTAACTAGGAGTTAGACAGCTGCTACGGGCTGCTTTCTGGGGGGGGGTGTAACAAAAAGGAGGCCTGATCGAGGACCGGGCCGCGGGGATGCTAAGCCCCGAAATCATCTCAAGATAACCTCAAGATAAGTCTGCTTGTGGGAATAATGTTCCTTACATATGAGTTCCTTATCTTGCCGATGATTTCGGGCCTCATCGTCCCCACGGCCCGGTCCCCGACCCCAGTCCTCCTGGCATACGAAGCACGACTGACAGGGAGTGAAGACCTCCAGGGCGACAGGTGGACGGGTGGACGGGTGGACAGGTGGACGGGTGGACAGGTGGACGGGTGGACGGGTGGACGGTTGGACAGGTGGACGGGTGCACGGGTGGACGGGTGGACGGGTGGACAGGTGGACGGGTGGACAGGTGGACAGGTGGACAGGTGGACAGGTGGACGGGTGGACAGGTGGACGGGTGGACAGGTGGACGGGTGGACAGGTGGACGGGTGGACAGGTGGACAGGTGGACGGGTGGACAGGTGGACGGGTGGACAGGTGGACAGGTGGACGGGTGGACAGGTGGACAGGTGGACGGGTGGACTGGTGGACAGGTGGACGGGTGGACAGGTGGACAGGTGGACGGGTGGACAGGTGGACAGGTGGACGGGTGGACAGGTGGACGGGTGGACTCCTGTAACAATACTGTGTATCTGGATTATGTTTACATTCTCCGCTATTTTTCTCCCTTGATGGGGTCGAGTTCGGGATGAGAGGATGGGGAGGGGGGGGAGTGGGAGGGGGGGTGCCAATGTGGGAAAGGGTGGAGGGGGGGGGGGGGACGGAATGGCCTTCCCAACCTGTGACAGATCCGGGTACTGCTCTGTCCTGTAGTCCGGTTTGTGGTGAAGTGTTTACGGACCAGCGGATACTGTGTGTGAATGTGTGTGTGTGTGTGTGTGTGTGTGTGTGTGTGTGTGTGTGTGTGTGTGTGTGTGTGTGTGTGTGTGTGTGTGTGTGTGTGTGTGTGTGTGTGTGTGTGTGTGTGTACTCACCTAGTTGTACTCACCTAGTTGTGTTTGCGGGGGTTAAGCTCTGGCTCTTTGGTCCCGCCTCTCAATCGTCAATCAACTGGTGTACAGATTCCTGAGCCTAATGGGCTCTATCATATCTACACTTGTAACTGTGTATGGAGTCAGCCTCCACCACATTACTTCCTAATGCATTCCATATGTCAACCACTCTGACACTAAAAAAGTTCTTTCTAATATCTCTGTGGCTCATTTGGGCGCTCAGTTTCCACCTGTGTCCCCTAGTGCGTGTGCCCCTTGTGTTAAATAGCCTGTCTTTATCAACCCTGTCGATTCCCTTGAGAATCATGAATGTGGTGATCATGTCCCCCTAACTCTTCTGTCTTCCAACGAAGTGAGGTTTAATTCCCGTAGTCTCTCCTCGTAGCTCATACCTCTCAGCTCGGGTACTAGTCTGGTGGCAAACCTTTGAACCTTTTCCATTTTAGTCTTATGCTTGACTAGATATGGACTCCATGCTGGTGCCGCATACTCCAGGATTGGTTTGACATATGTGGTATATAATGTTCTGAAAGATTCCTTACACAAGTTTCTAAAGGCCGTTCTTATGTTAGCCAACCTGGCATATGCTGCTGATGTTATCCTCTTGATATGAGCTTCAGGGGAGAGGTCTGGCGTGATATCAACCCCCCAGGTCTTTCTTTCTCTCTGACTCTTGAAGTATTTCATCTCCCAAATGATGCCTTGTATCTGGTCTCCTGCTTCCTACCCCTATCTTCATTACATTACATTTGCTTGGGTTAAACTCTAACAACTATTTGTTCGACCATTCCTGCAGCTTGTCCAGGTCTTCTTGAAGCCTCAAGCTGTCCTCCTCTGTCTTAATCCTTCTCATAATTTTGGCGTCGTCAGCAAACATTGAGAGGAATGAGTCTATACTCTCCGGGAGATCGTTTACGTATATCAGAAACAGGATAGGCCCAAGTACAGAGCCCTGTGGGACTACCCTGGTGACTTCACGTCATTCTGAGGTCTCACCCCTCACTGTAACTCTCTGCTTCCTATTGCTTAGGTACTCCCTTATCCACTGGAGCGCCCTACCAGTTACTCCTGCCTGTTTCTCCAGCTTATGCATCAACCATTTATGGGGTACTGTGTCAAAGGCTTTCCGACAGTCCAAAAAAAATGCAGTCCGCCCATTCTTCTCTTTCTTGCTTAATCTTTGTCACCTGATCGTAGAATTCTATCAAGCCTGTAAGGCAAGATTTACCTTCCCTGAACCCATGTTGATGGGTTGTCACGAAGTCTCTTCTCTCCAGATGTGTTACTAGGTTTTTTCTCACAATCTTCTCCATCACCTTGCATGGTATACAAGTTAAGGACACTGGCCTGTAGTTCAGTGCCTCTTGTCTGTCACCCTTTTTGTATATTGGTACTACATTAGCAGTCTTCCATATTTCTGGTAGGTCTCCCGTTTCCAGTGATCTACTATACAGTATGGAGAGTGGCAAGCAAAGTGCTCCTGCACACTCTTTCAATACCCATGGTGAGATTCCGTCCGGCCCAACAGCTTTTCTCACATCCAGCTCCAATAGGTGCGTCTTGACCTCATCTCTTGTAATTTCGAACCTATCCAAGGTCACCTGGTTTGCTGCCACCTCTCTTAGCGCCGTGACTTCTCCCTGTTCTATTGTAAAGACCTCCTGGAACCTTTTGTTGAGTTCTTCACACACCTCTTTGTCATTCTCTGTGTACCTGTCCTCGCCCACCCTAAGTTTCATCACCTGTTCCTTCACTGTTGTCTTCCTTCTGATGTGACTGTGTAGTAGCTTTGGTTCGGTCTTAGCTTTATTAGCTATATCATTTTCATACCTTTTCTCAGCTGCTCTTCTCACACTAACATACTCGTTCCTGGTTCTCTGGTATCTCTCTCTACTTTCTGGTGTTCTGTTATTACTGAAGTTCCTCCATGCCCTTTTGTTCAGCTCCTTTGGTTTCATACTTGTGTATGTGTGTGTGTGTACTCACCTATTTGTACTCACCTATTTGTGCTTGCGGGGGTTGAGCTTTGGCTCTTTGGTCCCGCCTCTCAACTGTCAATCAACTGGTGTACAGATTCCTGAGCCTACTGGGCTCTATCATATCTACATTTAAAACTGTGTATGGAGTCAGCCTCCACCACATCACTGCCTAATGCATTCCATCCGTTAACTACTCTGATACTGAAAAAGTTCCTTCTAACGTCTCTGTGGCTCATGTGGGTACTCAGTTTCCACCTGTGTCCCCTTGTTCGCGTCCCACCAGTGTTGAATAGTTTATCCTTGTTTACCCGGTCGATTCCTCTGAGGATTTTGTAGGTTGTGATCATGTCTCCCCTTACTCTTCTGTCTTCCAGTGTCGTAAGGTGCATTTCCCGCAGCCTTTCCTCGTAACTCATGCCTCTTAGTTCTGGGACTAGTCTAGTGGCATACCTTTGGACTTTTTCCAGCTTCGTCTTGTGCTTGACAAGGTACGGACTCCATGCTGGGGCCGCATACTCCAGGATTGGTCTTACATATGTGGTGTACAAGATTCTGAATGATTCCTTACACAGGTTTCTGAACGCTGTTCTGATGTTAGCCAGCCTCGCATATGCCGCAGACGTTATTCTTTTTATGTGGGCTTCAGGAGACAGGTTTGGTGTGATATCAACTCCTAGATCTTTCTCTCTGTTCGTTTCATTAAGTACTTCATCTCCTATTCTGTATCCTGTGTTTGGCCTCCTATTTCCACCATCTAGTTTCATTACTTTGCATTTACTCGGGTTGAACTTCAACAACCATTTGTTGGACCATTCACTCAGTCTGTCTAGGTCATCTTGTAGCCTCCTACTATCGTCCTCAGTTTCAATCCTCCTCATAATTTTTGCATCATCGGCAAACATTGAGAGAAACGATTCTATACCCTCTGGAAGATCATTTACATATATCAGAAACAGTATAGGTCCAAGGACTGACCCCTGCGGTACTCCACTCGTAACGTCTCGC
>NC_091180.1:33258484-33315984 GCF_040958095.1 Procambarus clarkii
TCAGCTATCAGGCCCCTTGTTGTGTGTATGTGCAAACTCAGGAAAAATTCCCCAGAACAGTGACCTCAACGAAACTGAGAGTTAAGGAAACTGAGAGTTAAGGAAACTGAGAGTTAAGGAAACTGAGAGTTAAGGAAACTGAGAGTTAACTCAGCACGAGAAAAAGTTATGTTTTGAATGAGTGCCAGATTTCCCAAAAGCTTATTTTGAGAACTTAAGGAATGTCTAGGGAAGGTTAGCTTGAACAGACCAATAATGATGCAAATTCAAATTATAAATCATATATAAACATAACTGAAGCCAAATAATGCAGTAAAAACATATAAATACATTAGGTCGAATATTAAATAATAATTAATAAAGACGAAAAACTTAATTCCTATCGGAAATAATTATAATTATATACAGATGAGCTAGACATTGGCAGGTTATTTATGACTATCAAGTAAATCATCAAGATAAATGATAGCAAGAACTGGGGCGGTATTCTTAATAAATACTTCGTCTTGTAGCGCCTAGAATTCGTAATCCTATAGACCGGGAATCGATCCCTGGCGACGGCAGAAACAAATGGGCAGAGTTTCTTTCACCTTGATGGGTTTGTTCACCTCGCAGTAAAAAGGTACCTGGGAGTTAGACAGCTGCTACGGGCTGCTTCCTGGGGGAGTGTGTGCGTGTGTGGATAAAAATGGATTGATTGACAGTTGAGAGGCGGGCCTAAAGAGCCAGAGCTCATCCCCCGCAAGCACAACTAGGTGAATTCTTGTACAGCCACTAGTACGCATAGCATTTCGGGCAGGTCCTTAATCCTAATTTTTTTCCCTGGAATACGACCCGCCAAATCGTTTACCAACCAGGTACCCATTTTACTGTTGGGTGAACAGAGGCTGCAGTTAAGGATTGGCGCCCAGTCAATCATCCCCGGGCAGGGTACGAACCCAGGCCAAAGCTCTCGCGAAGCACCGGTGTGCTTTTGAACAGCCCGTCCTCATAAACAAAGACCCAAAGTCCATTCCATCCACCCACCAACCCCCAGCTGTTTATGAATGAAAAACGGTTTACACACGACTTACAACTGTTGACGTTCGAACACTTCCGGAACAAGTGCTACTCTAACGACTTTTGTTCGAACCACAACGCTGTAAATGCTTCAAATGTAAATGCTGAAAATACATTAATTTATATATTTCGATAGCAATTTGTCTGATGTTTAGCGGACTGTATTTCTGCAATATTCTCACAAATCGACTCCTTGCACATTAGGGGAGGTTTATATTAAATTTATATCTATGCAGCCAATCAAACTACAGTATTAAACTTCATATATTAGTAATGAAATTTTGGAGGTCTTATCTTATTGTATATCAGGCTTAGTCCACCAGGTATAAACAAGGATGATGACACCAAATAATCCTCGTGGTAGAAGCGAGCATAATGTTACCTATCGCACGTTACGGCTCATGACCCTAACAACAGCATGGACCTTAATTATCTCGGGCTACTACAACTGCTGTTCTCAAGAGCGGGTCACCAGTGTAACCCCATGAATGATAACAGGCTAAGAATGAAAAGTATTTCTCCCTTAGGACTGAAGAATTATACATATAACTTATAATATATATATTCAATATAATCAATACAGTATAATATAAAAACACAGATGGTCAAGTTAACTTATACAACCAAACAAAAAGTATTGTCTCTTACATAATATAATAAAATAAAAATATGGCACAACATGAATGTTACAGACTTAACTCTACAAAGATGTGATCTCTCCAGGCCCGTATCAGCCACTGAGCTACTTGGCTGTCGCTCCCCATAATCCTCTCCCCCTCTGCCTCATCCAGGATAAGGGATGGAAAATACCGACTTTTTAATATTTAAAACTAATTGAACAACCACTTGTTCTCAAAACATATAAGAATGCAAATTAAATATAATAGTTACTTGCAAAATATATAAGTACAATGCCACCTGCTTAATTACAGTAAATAAACAATTATATAAACTTAGTAAAAGTGACATCTGGAACTCCCATAACTGAACAGGTCCAGCAATTCTAATTTCCCGAATCTAACAGATATTAGACGTGTGAAGAGCATCCGCGCTCCTGTCCCCACTGACATTGCCACACCACACGATAATTTACCAAAATATAATATATGTACATATATGATGAAATGGAACAGAATAAGTTTATTTTAAATTTATATACGTATCCAGCTAGGAGTACGTAACACATAACTACCCATGTACTAGGCAACCTGCTCTCGCACAAGACAGCACATACATGACTTATTGCTTATAGTCACTGCTTCACTATTGAATAAGTATGTATGTGACATTCCAAGCCATATTTTTTTCAAGGCACTAACTCTTCCTCTCAGTTTTATTAAACAATAGAGATTTTATGCAAAATTTGGCAATATCATGAGTTTCTTTACAATTTATTTAAATATTTTAGTTTTATTTTATTATTTTGATAAAACTGTAATATCAATATAGGTATAGGTTAAGTACTAAGTGTAATATCTTACCATACTAAGAAGGTTAGGTTAGGTTGTGGTTTTCTATTCAGCTTTTCAAGGTAAACTCAAATATTCACAATAAATTAATATGTCATATATGCACTTATTCATAAGCAAGATATTGACTATAAGCAAGTGCGAGAACGGGTTGTACTAGTGTACCAAGCAACTGTACTGCTTCCTCTTCTACACCTGTCAAAGGTCACTAGCTGTAAAGCAGGAATCCTATATATATATATATATATATATATATATATATATATATATGACAGCTATATCAGAGGAAATACTGGCATATTATAAGATAAGGACCAAAGAATAATTACCCGGATTATGTCGCTTTTTCGTGTCCTAACCGGAATTAATCCTATCCACCTGACATTACTGGCCACTGACTAGATAAGATTTCGGAAAGACACATCCCTTGTTTAGATGATGACTGCGTGTTGATGATGGAAGAACCACTAATTTGATCTCCAAAACACTTCGTCCAAGGGACAATTATAGGAGCTGAACTCTCTCCTGCGACTTGGTCTAACAACAATGACTGACCTCCCTAACCACTGACGCCTGACCCTCCTTTTCCAGATGTCAATATGTGGTAGAAGGGTCACATTTACTCTATTTGGGTACTGATAATTAGGTTAATTCTAATGAGATGTTTTTATGATGTTGAAAATCCAAAGACTGCTGTACTAAGAACAATTCCCAGCAGAATAGCTGGTGAATTTAGTAGCGACGTGGCAATGATATCCCGTTTTCTAGTGACGGAAAATTCCACTACACGCTACATTTTCTATGGGTTAACTTGTGTATACAACACAGCAGCAATATTATCTGCCTATTGTATTAAATATTAGTAAATGGCGTCGGGTTTTCCGACACATCTTGTCAAAATTGATATATTAAGGGTTCACAATATAATTTTACTCAGTGACAGCTCGTATATTGAACAAATTTACTCTCATTCTTTTCAGGCAGAATATAGTGGAAGTGATCGTAACTTTACATACTTTGGCCTTAGCAAAGCCTCTAAAAGAGTATCTCCTGAAATTCTAATTAGAAGTGTACAGTAGTATGTTACAAGAGGAAACTTTCCTAAGTTGGATTAAGACACGCTTATTTCAGTTGAAACAGAAAGTTAACAACAATAATTAAGTCATGTGGGAAAACCCTTGCAAGAGGAGGGACCTCCATGCTGTTTGCTAAGTCTATATATGATTTACACACTGGACTGAACATCGATATTTGAACACATACGATTCAGAAATAGGAAGTGAACTAGCTTCAGAAAGATCACTCAGACCAAATCACTACAAGACGATTTTGATTGAGTTAAAATTAACAAAAGATTTGCAGATGTGGCATATAATGCTGGTAAATCTTGGGGGGTTCTGGACAGTGTAGAAATTGCCCAATTTGAATGCAAGGAAGATCTAGGAATTATGTTCACTGTATTTTAATAAGGCAAATACAACACTAAGAGGAGATGCTAAGATATATTTGAATAAGGAAAATACAACATAACAAGAGGAAATAACAATACGATATCTAAGCCACAACATCTAATGTTATCCTAACCCATTATCTTGCCCTTATTAAGCCTGAATTGGGATAAGCGGTTTAGACTTCCGTGTTTTCAAAATAGACATCAATTCACTTGCGATTCGAGAAATTAGAGACCACCATTTTCTAAGAGACAGATTAAGACAAATATAATTTTCAATTCTCTTGAAAGACGAAGAGTATTGGATGATATGCCGTAACTATGAACATCAAATTGAACACCAAACAACGGATGTAAACTAGATAAGTTTACATTCATCAAAAAGACTTGGAGGGGATAAATATTGGCTTGGAAATAAGGCTGATGTATGTTTACGAAGCAGTTTAGCGGGAAGCCTAATAGATGGGGGGGGGACCCATTATTTCAAGCGAAAGTTTCCATTTTGTGTATGTTATTTTCATGTTATTATTGTGTATTATTATCATCATCATAACTCATGTGGGTTGTGATGAGATCTGCCATTTATGTGTATTTTAGTTTGTGCTTGATCGGGTATTGGGTATGCTTAGGGGTGCCTTCTCCCCATACCCAGAGGGCTGTGGGGATTGGTGCCCTGAAGCTACATAAACACCCTATACCCTCCCTCGAAGTGGCAAGGGGGAGTTAGGGGACAACATTAGATCCTTGTATGCAAGAGTTTGGCTGGCAGAAGCCCTCTCGCTGTTTCCTATATACACCAGTGATTGATATTCTGAAGCCTCACTGCAAAACCAAGTTTCCCAAGCTCAGGGGACCATTCTTAAAGCAAAACTCCGACGATATATCAACAGTAACTCCAATACTTGCTGCCCTACTGGTCAAGATTGATAAAAAAATACTTATACATTTTTCCTTCTAACAGTATTATAGCTTAAAACAAATTTTTAATTGGTGACTTAGCTGCTTTCATTGATGGTATTTACTACTGATTGTTGTATTTACAGCTGATCCTGTTTGCATTTATGGCTGATTTTAGCTGTATTAATTAATGAATTTAGCGAAATTTATGTATATTCTTAGATGTATTTTTTATTGATCTTAGGTGTATTTCGGGATAATTTTATTTGTGTATATGGGTGAGTTAAATAGTTTTTTTCAAATCAAGCTCTATCAACATTGAGAAACTTTTAGCGTTGATGAGCCGTTTGGGCGAACCGAATACCCCCTGGAGGGTATTCATGCCCTATGCTTCTCTCTGTATCTGAGTGATCAAGATTAAGCCACCTAAAAGGTGGTACGGGCATGAATAGCCCGTAAGTAGTGGCCTTTTGGAGCCATTACCAGTATCAATAGCTGATACTGGAGATCTGTGGAGGTGCGACTGCACCCTGCGTCCTGCATCTCTCTGCACCTGTTGGGGTGTTCGTTTCCTGTGCATCTCTGTCTCCCAGATACAGAAAGTGCATCTGTGTTGAGTATTGAAGAGAATCAGAAAGCACTGCTGGTGTGAAATGTATGTTTTATGTTCTGTATGTTCTATATTTCGTATGTTCTATGTTCCGTATGTTCTATGTTCCGTATGCTCTATGTTCCGTATGTTCTATGTTCCGTATGTTCTATGTTCCGTGTGTTCTATGTTCCGTATGTTCTATGTTCCGTATGTTCTATGTTCTATGTTCCGTATGCTCTATGTTCCGTATGTTCTATGTTCCGTATGCTCTATGTTCCGTATGCTCTATGTTCCGTATGTTCTATGTTCCGTATGTTCTATGTTCCGTGTGTTCTATGTTCCGTATGCTACTTCCAGAGGATATAACTGTAACAGTTATTAAAAGCAACACCCAGTGCATTCTTCCTTCACAAGGAGCTGGCTCTTCGCTGACACACTTCGGAGCTTCCCAAGACAACAACCTGGCTTAGTTATTTTGTTCCTTACGGGCAGGAAGGAAGGACAACCAGGGGGGGGAAAGCGCCAAGCCATTACGACTATATAGCACGGGGAAGGGGTCTGGAGAATGATTTGGGATGGGACGGGGGAAAGGAATGGTGTCCAACCACTTGTGGACGGTCCGGGGGATTTTCCTTTCGGAAGTGGACTGTGAAGAGTCTTGGATCCTTCTCTTTTTGTTTTTGCTTTTAAAGTTCATCTATTCTCTTCTGCGTTGTCGTCTTCGTACCGTTTTTTTTTTCTTTCTTTTTATTTTCTACCACAGACGTGGCCAGACATTTACAATGCTAACCAACATATATACATTTTCGTCTGTCCTCCACGGACAGGATGAAAGATCTGTAAAAACAATTCAGTGATATATTGGACAATAAACCATAGGTGATTGTAGTGCTTTTAAAATGCCAAGCTAACCTACAAATAATCGGATTTAAGTCTCTCCTACATAGTGTTCGAGGTGTCATTTTGCGAAGCGTTATTAATGTGTGTTTACAAAAATGAAATGCAATTCTGACGAGCGCCGTGGCTGTCAAGGAGAGATGTCTATGTGAGCTACTAAACGTTTAGATTTCACTATAAATAGTTAAGCACAATTAAGTTGCAAAACTGTTCTTGAGGTCAGATTAAATTGTTACGAAGAAACTATCTGCTCTCGCCACGTGGCGCCATAAATGAATAAAAATGTTAGCGCTCTAAAATAAATAAAACTTTTGTTGCGTTAGCACTGTTGTATTTAGAGGGGTAACGGAGGCAATGTTCCGCGTTGGTTTGTTACGATAACGTGCGCTAACGTTTAGTTTAGTTCATTTATTATGCTCCTCATACCCATCTTGTGGGCGGTAGTGGACCCCCATACCTATCCTGTGGGCGGTAGTGGACCCCCATACCCATCCTGTGGGCGGTAGTGGACCCCCATACCCATCCTGTGGGCTGTAGTGGACCCCATACCCATCTTGTGGGCGGTAGTGGACCCCCATACCCATCCTGTGGGCGGTAGTGGACCCACATACCCATCCTGTGGGCGGTAGTGGACCCCATACCCATCCTGTGGGCGGTAGTGGACCCCCATACCCATCCTGTGGGCTGTAGTGGACCCCATACCCATCTTGTGGGCGGTAGTGGACCCCCATACCTATCCTGTGGGCGGTAGTGGACCCCCATACCCATCCTGTGGGCGGTAGTGGACCCCCATACCCATCCTGTGGACGGTAGTGGACCCCCATACCCATCCTGTGGGCGGTAGTGGACCCCCATACCCATCCTGTGGGCGGTAGTGGACCCCATACCCATCCTGTGGGCGGTAGTGGACCCCCATACCCATCCTGTGGGCGGTAGTGGACCCCCATACCCATCCTGTGGGCGGTAGTGGACCCCATACCCATCCTGTGGGCGGTAGTGGACCCCCATACCCATCCTGTGGGCTGTAGTGGACCCCATACCCATCTTGTGGGCGGTAGTGGACCCCATACCCATCCTGTGGGCGGTAGTGGACCCCCATACCCATCCTGTGGGCGGTAGTGGACCCCATACCCATCCTGTGGGCGGTAGTGGACCCCCATTCCCATCCTGTGGGCGGTAGTGGACCCCCATACCCATCCTGTGGGCGGTAGTGGACCCCCATACCCATCCTGTGGGCGGTAGTGGACCCCCATACCCATCCTGTGGGCGGTAGTGGACCCACATACCCATCCTGTGGGCGGTAGTGGACCCCATACCCATCCTGTGGGCGGTAGTGGACACCCATACCCATCCTGTGGGCTGTAGTGGACCCCCATACCTATCCTGTGGGCGGTAGTGGACCCCCATACCCATCCTGTGGGCGGTAGTGGACCCCCATACCCATCCTGTGGACGGTAGTGGACCCCCATACCCATCCTGTGGGCGGTAGTGGACCCCCATACCCATCCTGTGGGCGGTAGTGGACCCCATACCCATCCTGTGGGCGGTAGTGGACCCCCATACCCATCCTGTGGGCGGTAGTGGACCCCATACCCATCCTGTGGGCGGTAGTGGACCCCATACCCATCCTGTGGGCGGTAGTGGACCCCCATACCCATCCTGTGGGCGGTAGTGGGCCCCCATACCCATCCTGTGGGCGGTAGTGGGCCCCCATACCCATCCTGTGGGCGGTAGTGGACCCCATACCCATCTTGTGGGCGGTAGTGGACCCCCATACCCATCCTGTGGGCGGTAGTGGACCCCATACCCATCCTGTGGGCGGTAGTGGACCCCATACCCATCCTGTGGGCGGTAGTGGACCCCATACCCATCCTGTGGGTGATAGTGGACCCCCATACCCATCCTGTGGGCGGTAGTGGACCCCCATACCCATCCTGTGGGCGGTAGTGGACCCCCATACCCATCCTGTGGGCGGTAGTGGACCCCCATACCCATCCTGTGGGCGGTAGTGGACCCCATACCCATCCTGTGGGTGGTAGTGGACCCCATACCCATCTTGTGGGCGGTAGTGGACCCCCATACCCATCCTGTGGGCGGTAGTGGACCCCCATACCCATCCTGTGGGCGGTAGTGGACCCCATACCCATCCTGTGGGTGGTAGTGGACCCCATGCCCATCTTGTGGGCGGTAGTGGACCCCCATACCCATCCTGTGGGCGGTAGTGGACCCCCATACCCATCCTGTGGGCGGTAGTGGACCCCATACCCATCCTGTGGGTGGTAGTGGACCCCCATACCCATCTTGTGGGCGGTAGTGGACCCCCATACCCATCCTGTGGGCGGTAGTGGACCCCCATACCCATCCTGTGGGCGGTAGTGGACCCCATACCCATCTTGTGGGCGGTAGTGGACCCCCATACCCATCCTGTGGGCGGTAGTGGACCCCCATACCCATCCTGTGGGCGGTAGTGGACCCCCATACCCATCCTGTGGGCGGTAGTGGACCCCCATACCCATCCTGTGGGCGGTAGTGGACCCCCATACCCATCCTGTGGGCGGTAGTGGACCCCCATACCCATCCTGTGGGCGGTAGTGGACCCCCATACCCATCCTGTGGGCGGTAGTGGACCCCCATACCCATCCTGTGGGTGGTAGTGGACCCCCATACCCATCCTGTGGGCGGTAGTGGACCCCATACCCATCCTGTGGGCGGTAGTGGACCCCCATACCCATCCTGTGGGCGGTAGTGGACCCCCATACCCATCCTGTGGGTGGTAGTGGACCCCATACCCATCCTGTGGGCGGTAGTGGACCCCCATACCCATCCTGTGGGCGGTAGTGGACCCCCATACCCATCCTGTGGGCGGTAGTGGAGAGGGTTACAGGGGCACATAATGGGCTCAGGAACTGAACCCCACAATTCATTAAGCTAAACAAGTTACAATCTTAATGAGCTAGTTACAAAATTCAGTATAAGTCGTCACATCAACAATGGGTTCGAGCCCTGTGCGCTAACGTACAATGGTCTGATTTTTTTGTGTCTTTTTTTTTTTACACAGACTAGTTATTATTCGCTGTGTTTTACAGCCAGGTGCACAATGTGCAGTGTTGTTGTACAATGTACAATCTGTGTACAACGAAGAACTGTGTTTAAGGATTACTCTGCTAGACCCAGATTCACGAAGCAGTTACGCAAGCACTTACGAACCTGGGGCCAGATTCACGAAGCAGTTACGCAAGCACTTAGGAACCTGGGGCCAGACTCACGAAGCAGTTACGCAAGTTCTTACGAACGTGTACATCTTTCCTCAATCTTTGACGGCTTTGGTTACATTTATTAAACAGTTTACAAGCATGAAAACTTTCCCAATCAACTGTTGTTATTGTTATAAACAGCCTTTTGGTGCATGCGTAACTGCTTCGTGAATCTAGCCCCTAATCAATATCTCACTCACTATTCTAACGAGGTACAAATGGTTGATTGAAAGTATTTAAGATGATCGTCTCTATTTTTTGGGGGGGAGAGATATTCCGGCGCGGGCCCTAAGCCTCTGGCTGGCCTAATTGTTTGCTTGTTTCTGTTTTACTTAGACGGGGAGTGAATATTTATGACTCGAATGGTCGCTTCTATCTTCTTAGGGTTATCTTGAGAGGATTTCGGGGCTTAGTGTCCCCGCGGCCCGGTCCTCGACCAGGCCTCCACCCCCAGGAAGCAGCCCGTGACAGCTGACTAACTCCCAGGTACCTATTTACTGCTAGATAACAGGGGCATCAGAGTGAATGAAACTCTGCCCATTGTTTCTCGCCGGTACCCGGGATCGAACCCAGGATCACGCGTCCAGTGTTCTGTCCGCTCAGCCACCGGCTCCCCTAAGTAAGCTTCAGTAAGATTTTGTCCCAGAATTTGAGGATTCTGAACTATAAAGTCATACACGTTTGTGAGGGAGACGAATAATAGCTCTCTCCCCCACACCACCACCCCAGGTTGTATTGGTTATACAACTATAGCTATACAACTATAGCTATACAACTATAGCTATACAACTATAGCTATACAACTATAGCTATACAACTATAGCTATACAACTATAGCTATACAACTATACAACTGTAGGAAAGAATTATAGATGTTACAGTGACCACAGCCACAGGAAGACGCCGAGCGGGAGGGAAGTTCTTGCTGGTGATGCTTCATTACGAAAGCTGTTCTGATAAAGCTGGTCGCTGCTCCCAGAATGAGGAGGAGGAGAGGGAAGCTGAGAGAGAGAGATAGCTGTTCCCTCCAGAGCGTGGAGGGGGGGGGGAGGTAGGGGGTCTGGGGGGGGGGGAGGAGGAAGGTGGGGGGGGGGGGGGGTTGGAGGGGGGGAAGGTGGCCAGCGACACCTCCTGCCCGTGATGGCGAGACGGGGCTTTTGTTTATTTCTTGGAAGCCGCCATTTTGCTCCAGCGACTATCACCCCCCCCCCCCCCTCCCTCCTCCAGCTCCGTCATCTTCGCCTCCCAATCTGATTGAAACAGACCGACACGCACCCCCCCCCCCCCCATTCCTCATCCTCCTACCCCCCCCCCTCACTCCACACCCTCCAACCCCCCCCTCACTCCACACCTTCCTCCCTCCCCCCCCCCAACGCCACACCCCAGCTACCCCCCCCCCTCCCCACGCCACACCCCTTCCTTCTTACCCACCACCACACAACACCCCATCACCTGTTTGCGAACTTCTACATGGGCACCATAGAGCAGAGGGTCTTTGTTGACATGGGCTTGAAACCTGCCTTATACTGCAGGTATGTTGAAGACTTTTTTATGAAGGTACCTGATGTCAGACGTCTGCGGGAGCTGAAGGAGGCATTCGAGCAGAAATCTTTCTTGAGTTTCACTTATGAGATGAAGAATGATGGGAAGCTGCCCTTTCTGGATGTAACAGTCATGGAGAGGAGCGGAGGTTTCCACACTGCAGTCTACACTAAGGAAATCAACATAGGAATGTGCCTTAGTGTTAATAGTGACTGCCCAGACAGGTACAAGAGAAGTGTTGTCAACGCTTATGTCGACCGTGCTCTCAGCCACAGCTCAGGATGGAAGCAAGTCGATGAGGAACTCAGTAGGGTAAGGCAGGTCCTAGTCAACAACGGCTTCTCTAATGGTTTTGTTGAAGATGTCATAAAAAGAAAGGTGAAACGCCATGCAACCTCTGAAGAATCAACTAACACAACACTTGTACCCAAATATTAGACTGTTTTACACGAACGTCTTTTCGACGGGTCATAAAACTAAGGAAAGTGTCGTGATAGATATTAATAATAGGAACGTTATCCCTACAGACAAAAACCAGAAAAGACAATTGACAATTTACTGCAAAAACAAAAAAACGGCGAACATACTCAGGAAAAACTCCCCAGACACCAAACAGAACGCCTTGAAGGAAACCAACGTCGTCTATGCCTTCAAATGCCCACTTGGGGACTGTAAGCCCCAAAGAACTCGGTATATAGGCAAGACAACAACGTCTCTTTCCTGGCGATTAACAATGCATAAGCAACAGGGCTCCATTAAGGAATATATAATCTCTTCCCACAACCAGACCATCACCAGAGAAATCTTGACAAGCAACACAGAAATCATCGATAGATACAGCGATAGCAGGAGACTCGACATCAGCGAGGCACTACACATGAAAAAGTCAACACCAGCAATCAACAGCCAATTAATGCATAACTATATTCTACCCACTTCAAGACCCCAAACCAACATAGAAGCAGCAAGAGAAAGTACGGGCCAATAGGCCTTCTGTAGTTACTTCCATTTTTATGTTCTTACCCATTGATTCGTGTTCTGTCACCTCACCCAAAACAAATAAAAGCATGATGCATGTTATGTTTAAACCAAGTCTTTGAAAATGTAAGAAGCCTTACGAAACGCTTTTAAGCATCAGACCAAAAATAAAAATGTAAAAAATGAATTTTGGAAAGTTAATTTTTCAATTACCCTCAACAGTGAAGAAAAATATAAGAAATATTGAGAAGATTCGTGTTAGAATTATTAATCTTACCCTTTCATTCATATTCAACAACATATATTTTATATATATATATATATATATATATATATATATATATATATATATATATATATATATATATATATATATATATATATATATATATATGTCGTACCTAATAGCCAGAACGCACTTCTCAGCCTACTATTCAAGGCCCGATTTGCCTAATAAGCCAAGTTTTCATGAATTAATGTTTTTTCGTCTACCTAACCTACCTAACCTAACCTAACCTAGCTTTTTTTGGCTACCTAACCTAACCTTACCTATAAATATAGGTTAGGTTAGGTTAGGTAGGGTTGGTTAGGTTCGGTCATATATCTACGTTAATTTTAACTCCAATAAAAAAAAATTGACCTCATACATAGAGAAAAGGGTTGCTTTATCATTTCATAAGAAAAAAATTATAGTAAATATATTAATTCAGGAAAACTTGGCTTATTAGGCAAATCGGGCCTTGAATAGTAGGCTGAGAAGTGAGTTCTGGCTACTAGGTACGACATATATATATATATATATATATATGTGTGTGTGTGTGTGTGTGTGTGAGTGTGTGTGTGTGTGTGTGAGTGTGTGTGTGTGTGTGTGAGTGTGTGTGTGTGTGTGTGAGTGTGTGTGTGTGTGAGTGTGTGTGTGTGTGTGTGAGTGTGTGTGTGTGTGTGAGTGTGTGTGTGTGTGTGTGAGTGTGTGTGTGTGTGTGTGTGTGTGTGTGTGTGTGTGTGAGTGTGTGTGTGTGTGTGTGAGTGTGTGTGTGTGTGTGTGTGTGTGTGTGTGTGTGTGTGTGTGTGAGTGTGTGTGTGTGTGTGTGTGTGTGTGTGTGTGTGTGTGTGTGTGTGTGAGTGTGTGTGTGTGTGTGAGTGTGTGTGTGTGTGTGTGTGAGTGTGTGTGTGTGTGTGTGAGTGTGTGTGTGTGTGTGTGTGTGTGTGTGTGTGTGTGTGTGTGTGTGTGTGAGTGTGTGTGTGTGTGTGTGTGTGTGTGTGTGTGTGTGTGTGTGTGTGTGTGAGTGTGTGTGTGTGTGTGAGTGTGTGTGTGTGTGTGTGTGTGTGTGTGTGTGTGAGTGTGTGTGTGTGTGTGTGTGTGTGTGTGTGTGTGTGTGTGTGTGTGTGTGTGTGTGTGTGTGTGTGTGAGTGTGTGTGTGTGTGTGTGTGTGTGTGTGTGTGTGTGTGTGTGTGTGTGTGAGTGTGTGTGTGTGAGTGTGTGTGTGTGTGTGTGTGAGTGTGTGTGTGAGTGTGTGAGTGTGTGTGAGTGTGTGTGTGTGTTGTTAAATATTGCCGAAAAAAGAAGATTAATAATTCTAACACGAATTTTCTCAATATTTTTTATGTTTCTTTTTACTGTTGATGGTAATTGAAAAATCAATTCTCCAAAATTCATTTTTATTTCTAGTCTGATGCGACGCTTGAACGCGTTTCGTAATAACGTATTACATTTTCAAAGACTTTAGTTTACACACACACAACTTGTAACCTGAAAACACTTAACAGAGTTTTACTAATTCTAACGCTAAACAGCTTGTCTCATATACTCGCATTTGGGTGAGGTGATATGTTGAAACAGTTTTGGATGAGGTGAGCAAACTTTTGACCAACACATTCGTCTTAAAAAAGACGAATATCTGGCGAAAGTGAACCTCATACTCTCTGACCAAACTAAATTCCAAAGGGTAACGAAGGGCACTACAGCCGAACTGAAAACAAAGGTAAACAGATTGATCGAAACTGTGAACGCCAAGAAATCCGGACTCCACCTACCAAAGATCATTGAGGAATACAAACCTGGATACGCATATGGAAATGTCAAGACACACAAGCCTGGAAACCCACTTCGGCCAATCATCAGCCAGATACCTACACCCACGTACAGACTGGTGATGCGATTCAACGGCTTGCTGACTTCTTATGTACCTTGTTCTTTCAGCGTGAAGTCTCCAAAGGAATTTGTTGACTTACTGCGGGGAACACGGGCCACAGGGATAAGAGCCTCGTTGGACGTAGAATCACTGTTTACCAACGTACCTGTGGACGAAACAATCGGGATGATAGCAGACAGAGTGTATCGTGATCCGGCCTGTACTCCTCTTGACATACCTGAAAACATTCTAAGGAAACTACTCCAAGCTTGTACTAAAGAGGCACCCTTCTTGAGCCCGGATGGGCACATATATAAGCAAGTAGATGAGGTCGTCATGGGTTCTCCCCTAGGTGTCCTGTTTGTGAACTTCTACATGGGTGCCATCGAACAGGAGGTCTTAGTTGGCATGAACTTGAAGCCTGCCATATACTACAGATAAGTTGACGACATTTTTACACAGGTACCTGATGTCAGACGTCTGAGGGAGCTGAAGGAGGCATTCGAGCAGAATTCTGTGTTGAGTTTCACTTACAAGATGGAGAAGGATGGGAAGCTGCCCTTTCTAGATGTAACAGTCATGGAAAGGAGCGGAGGTTTCCACACTGCAGTCTACACTAAGGAAACAAACATAGGAATGTGCCTCAATGCCAACAGTGACTGCCCAGACAGGTACAAGAGAAGTGTTGTCAATGCTTACGCCGACCGTGCTCTCAGCCACAGCTCAGGATGGAAGCAGGTCGATGAAGAACTCTGTAGGGTAAGGCAGGTCCTAGTCAACAACGGCTTCTTCATTGGTTTCGTTGAAGACATCATAAAAAGGAAGGTGAAACGCCATGCAACCTCTGAAGAGTCAACTAACACAACACCTGTACCCCCTATTAGACTATTTTACAGGAACTTCTTTTCCACAGCTCATAAAACGGAGGAAAGTGTCCTGAAAAATATTAATAATAGGAACGTTATCCCTACAGACAAAAATCAGAAGATACAATTGACCATTTACTATAAAACCAAAAAAACGGCCAACCTACTCATGAGAAACTCTCCAGACACAAAGCAGAAGGCCTGAAAAGAGACCAACGTCGTCTATGCCTTCAAATGCCCTCTTGGGGACTGTAAGCTCCAAAGAACTCAGTATATAGGCAAGACAACAACATCTCTTTCCAGGCGATTAACAATGCATAAGCACCAGGCCACCATTAAGGAACATATAATCTCTTCCCACAACCAGACCATCACCAGAGAAGTATTAACAAACAACACAGAAATCATCGATAGATACAGCGATAGCAGGCGGCTTGACATCTGCGAGGCACTACACATCAAAAAGTCAACACCAGCAATCAACAGCCAATTAATGCACAACTATATTCTACCCACTTCAAGACTCCGTACCAATATAGAAGCATCAAGAGGAAGTATAGGCCAATAGGCCCTCTGCAGTTACTTCCATTCTTCCCTTTCACTTATAAAACTTATACCCATTGAACCGTGTTCTGTCTTGTGTTGGTCAAAAGTTTGCTCACCTCATCCAAAACTGTTTCAACATATCACCTCACCCAAATGCGAGTATATAAGACAAGCTGTTTAGCATTAGAATTAGTAAAACTCTGTTAAGTGTTTTCAGGTTACAAGTTGTGTGTGTGTGTAAACTAAAGTCTTTGGAAATGTAATACGTTATTACGAACCGCGTTCAAGCGTCGCGTCAGACTAGAAATAAAAATGAATTTTGGAGAATTAATTTTTCAATTACCATCGACAGTAAAAATAAACATAAGAAATATTGAGAAAATTCGTGTTAGAATTATTAATCTTACTTTTTCGGTCATATGTAACAACATATGTTTACAAGAAAGACTGCTACCAAAATATACTAATATATATATATATATATATATATATATATATATATATATATATATATATATATATATATATATATATATATATATATATATATATGTATTAGTGTATACTGGCAGCAGGTTTTCTTTCAAACATGTCTCATTGAATATGACCGCATATTCTATATTCGGATATAGCTACGCGGAAATAAACGCTGCTATAAGAAGACACGTAGACCGTTGGTATAATCCTGAACCTAGAACAGAAACCACAATACCTCCAATAAAATTATATTACAAATCAACCATGCACAGTGAACATATAAAAGAGGAAAGAATAATGAAAGAAATAATCCGTAAAGGAGTAAAAAGCACTACTCCTAACCAAAACATAAACCTGATAATATTCTACAAAACCAAGAAGACTTCCGAACTCCTTATCAAAAACAGCCCGAAGCCGACGGAGAACCCTCTACAGCAGTCAAGCGTTGTATACATGTACACTTGCCCCCACGAAGGATGTAACCTTCAATGTAAGTACATAGGTATGATGTCGACCAAGCTGACGAGGCGTTTGACATGCCATCTTCAATCCGGTGCCCCTAGGAATCATATGAGACAAGCCCATGACATCACCCTAACAAGAGAAATGTTGAACAAAAATACCTGTATAATAGACAAAACCCAAGATGCAAGAAGATTACAAATTCTTGAAGCAATTCACATAAGAATAGAACAACCTACCATGAACACCCAAATCACGGAACTATTTACTCTACCCACCATGAGAGTAAGGACAAGACCAGAATATAACAATGCCAACATAGAAGACACTGTTCAACATAACAGGCCAATTACACCTGATTAATCTTTGTATGTAGATAGCAGCTGCCTCGGATGGGCCAATAGGCCTTCCGCAGTTACCTCTATTCTTATGTTCTTATGTATCACCCCATGTTTTCACCTTTATTGTCTTATCACCTGACCCAGTGCGGGTATAAAATCAACCAAACCTGAAAATTCCTTTCACTTCAGAATGAACCATGGAAGTTCGAAACGTTGTGCAAATTGTATAAATAAGTGTAATACATTCTATTGTAATTCACTTCTTTTCTTTACCTTAAAATTATGAAAATGAGTTTTGGAGAACTCCTCTTTCAGCTAAGCCCTGATGCTAAGAAAATAGTTAGAGGGATAGAAGCCCTAAATCAGAAAATAGTAAATACAGAATATGCGGTCATATTCAATGATATATATATATATATATATAGAGAGAGAGAGAGAGAGAGAGAGAGAGAGAGAGAGAGAGAGAGAGAGAGAGAGAGAGAGAGAGAGAGAGAGAGAGAGAGAGAGAGAGAGAGAGAGAGAGAGAAAGAGAGAGAGAGAGAGAGAGAGAGAGAGAGAGAGAGAGAGAGAGAGAGAGAGAGAGAGAGAGAGAGATGGATCACCACTACAATTTTGTCCCCATTGCTTCTGAGACACTCGGCGCCTGGGGTAAAAGTGCTATCAGTTTTTTGAAGGAACTGGGTTCTAGGCTCATTGAAACAACAAGGGGCCCAAGAGCTGCAAGCTTTCTTTTCCAGCGCCTCAGTGTGGCGATACAGAGGGGAAATGCGCACTGCATCCAGGGTTCCTGCCCGCCATCTGAGGAGCTGGAGGAACTCGACAACCTATGATAACCATCTTTGTAACCCATATGTAACTCCTTTTTTGTAACAAAGTTCAAATAAAGTAAATATATATGTGTACATACAAAAGAATGGGGGTGGTAGGAGAAGATAATATTAGTGTTCAGTGAGAAACCACAAGGTCTCCTCTGAATACTTTTTATTTTCTTCTCCGAGGCTATGGGTCCATATATATATATATATATATATATATATATATATATATATATATATATATATATATATATATATATATATATATATATATATATATATATATATGGACCCATAGACATATATATATATATATATATATATATATATATATATATATATATATATATATATATATATATATATATATGTTTTCTTTAATTTAGTCATATATATATGACTAAAAATATTATACAATGTGTGCTTCAACTGTCCAAATATGTTTGTATAAATATATTAATCTTTCTCTAGCCTATAATTGTATGTCAAGCAGCATACCATGTATATTACATATATCAGATATACTACGAATATTCCATATACCCCATTCATCCTGTAATACCATATATACCATAGCCACAGGGGCTACCACAGCCACAGGGACTACCACAGCCACAGGGGCTACCACAGCCACAGGGGCTACCACAGCCACAGGGGCTACCACAGCTACAGGGACTACCACAGCCACAGGGGCTACCACAGCCACAGGGGCTACCACAGCCACAGGGACTACCACAGCCACAGGGACTACCACAACCACAGGGACTACCACAGCCACAGGGGCTACCACAGCCACAGGAACTACCACAGCCACAGGGGCTACCACAGCCACAGGGGCTACCACAGCCACAGGGACTACCACAGCCACAGGGACTACCACAGCCACAGGGGCTACCACAGCCACAGGGACTACCACAGCCACAGGGGCTACCACAGCTACAGGGACTACCACAGCCACAGGGGCTACCACAGCCACAGGGGCTACCACAGCCACAGGGGCTACCACAGCCACAGGGACTACCACAGCCACAGGGACTACCACAGCCACAGGGACTACCACAGCCACAGGGGCTACCACAGCCACAGGAACTACCACAGCCACAGGGGCTACCACAGCCACAGGGGCTACCACAGCCACAGGGACTACCACAGCCACAGGGACTACCACAGCCACAGGGGCTACCACAGCCACAGGGACTACCACAGCCACAGGGGCTACCACAGCTACAGGGACTACCACAGCCACAGGGGCTACCACAGCCACAGGGGCTACCACAGCCACAGGGGCTACCACAGCCACAGGGACTACCACAGCCACAGGGGCTACCACAGCCACAGGGGCTACCACAGCCACAGGGACTACCACAGCCACAGGGACTACCACAGCCACAGGGACTACCACAGCCACAGGGGCTACCACAGCCACAGGAACTACCACAGCCACAGGGGCTACCACAGCCACAGGGGCTACCACAGCCACAGGGACTACCACAGCCACAGGGACTACCACAGCCACAGGGACTACCACAGCCACAGGGGCTACCACAGCCACAGGGACTACCACAGCCACAGGGGCTACCACAGCCACAGGGACTACCACAGCCACAGGGGCTACCACAGCCACAGGGGCTACCACAGCCACAGGGGCTACCACAGCCACAGGGACTACCACAGCCACAGGGGCTACCACAGCCACAGGGGCTACCACAGCCACAGGGACTACCACAGCCACAGGGACTACCACAGCCACAGGGACTACCACAGCCACAGGGGCTACCACAGCCACAGGGACTACCACAGCCACAGGGGCTACCACAGCCACAGGGGCTACCACAGCCACAGGGGCTACCACAGCCACAGGGACTACCACAGCCACAGGGACTACCACAGCCACAGGGGCTACCACAGCCACAGGGACTACCACAGCCACAGGGGCTACCACAGCCACAGGGACTACCACAGCCACAGGGGCTACCACAGCCACAGGGGCTACCACAGCCACAGGGGCTACCACAGCCACAGGGACTACCACAGCCACAGGGGCTACCACAGCCACAGGGACTACCACAGCCACAGGGGCTACCACAGCCACAGGGACTACCACAGCCACAGGGGCTACCACAGCCACAGGGACTACCACAACCACAGGGGCTACCACAGCCACAGGGGCTACCACAGCCACAGGGGCTACCACAGCCACAGGGACTACCACAGCCACAGGGACTACCACAGCCACAGGGACTACCACAGCCACAGGGACTACCACAGCCACAGGGGCTACCACAGCCACAGGGACTACCACAGCCACAGGGGCTACCACAGCCACAGGGGCTACCACAGCCACAGGGACTACCAGGAGATCCTCAGACCCACCAGCCTGAGTCAAAACCTGAGTCATTCAGGACTCAGGTTCCGTGAACCCGTATCCACTCTCCACATCTGACTCCCTATACTCTCTCTCACACACCTGACTCCCTACACTCTCTCTCACACACCTGACTCCCTATACTCTCTCTCACACACCTGACTCCCTACACTCTCTCTCACACACCTGACTCCCTACACTCTCTCTCACACACCTGACTCCCTATACTCTCTCTCACACACCTGACTCCCTATACTCTCTCTTACACACCTGACTCCCTATACTCTCCACACCTGACTCCCTAAGGCTGTCTTGCCCGGGAGGTCTCGGGATTAATTATCAAACTCGTTCGAGTCCTCTCGCTGGATGCAATCATGTCGTTTCTATTATAAAGATTGTAATCGCTATCTTAAGATAGCGGGATGACTTACGCAGGCCACTCAGCCATGGAGATCTTTGATCTAGCGAGCTGTGATTTCAAGGAAAAGTGACGACAAGGAATAAATTCCGTGTTCGGTGGTTAGCGACGCTCTATGTATAGCGACCGGAAAGACTGGTTGATTTTTGACATCGTAATTGTGCTCTGGGATCACTGACCCTGCGGCCCGGTTTCTCACAGGGTGTGTTATACAGTCTAGTTGAGGAGGAATATCTTAGTGGAAGTTGACCTATTTGCCCAATACGCTTCAGGATACAGACACGTTTCTGACCCTCAATGGTCATGTGTTTACGTTATTTGATGATTTGGGGGCTTTGCGTCCCCGCGGCCCGGTGAACAGGTGCATCAGGGTGAAAGAAACTCTTCCCATTTGTTTCCGCCTCCACCGGGGATCAAACCCAGAACCTCAGGACTACGAATCCCAAGCGCTGTCCACTCAGCTATCAGGGCCCCCCTCATGTATGTAATTATTTTCCACCTTATTGGGGCCTAACGGCTGAGTGGACAGCGCTCAGGATTCGTAGTCCTGAGGTTCCGGGTTCGATCCCCGGTGGAGGCGGAAACAAAAGGGCAGAGTTTCTTTCACCCTGATGCTCCTGTTCCCCTAGCAGTAATAGGCACCTGGGAGTTAGACAGCTGCTATGGGCTGCTTCCTGGGAGTGTGTAACAAAAAGGTGGCCTGGTCGACGACCGGGCCGCGGGGACGCTAAGCCCCGAAATCATCTCAAGATAACCTCAAGATCCCTATACATAGTTGTTAATTAGTGCCAGGATGCCTGTAGTGAATATTTTAGGCGCGGTTTCTAGGTCTTTAATTTGAGCAGCCTTTAACGAGGTGGTTGGTAAACGGCAATATTGAAATGTTGACAGTTATCATCACGGGGCTCATCACGGACTCATCATATTCAGTTGTATATGCTTTATGCCATCAGACATCTTTCCTGAAGTTGTGATGTTTAAATTGTCCTGAAATTGTGATGTTCTACCATATTGTACTCTGTAATACCCTTCCCATCTGTCTACTCCCAGGCGTGTCTACTCCCACGGGTGTCTACTCTTATATGTATCTACTTCCCTCCCCCCACCTCACACCATCGTAAGACTCTAGCCTCAGAACAGACGGGTTGCAGTTTTTCCTCCGCTGAGTCTCTGAGGACATGCACACGATGTTACTTGCGTTTGTTCATGAGTTACTTTGCTCCGTAACACAGACGCCGGAACACTTAGGCACTAAGGAGCACTACAAGAGGCCGGCTGGCCACACTATATATATATATATATATATATATATATATATATATATATATATATATATATATATATATATATATATATATATATATATATACATATATATATATATATATATATATATATATATATATATATATATATATATACATATATATATATATATTATATATATATTTATATATATATCCCTTTATACACAATTTGACTTAAATGACAATCTTTATAATAATCATTTGGATTTGGATTTATCAAAAATTCAATTCTTGTTGTCTCCCTCAGATTTATCTAATCAATCTAAATGGCGTTGTGTCATCTAAATTTTATTAAGCTAATTCTAAGTAGCAAAATAACGTTTCTATATTTTGTTGAAAAATGCAATTTCTATTAACTATTTTAAAACTAATTATAAATTGTACACTTAATTTATGTTTTATAGATTGTATACGTAACGTCGATCATTAATAAAATATCCAAAATTTTATTCTGACATATCTTTAAAATATATCTCTAAAACCGGATGGCTGTTTGGTCAAGTTTGAAGACCCGAGGCTTTGGGCTAGCCTCATCAAAGTTGGCATCGCGGCTGGTGGATGTAGGGGCTCCTGGCAAATGATGGGGGGGGGGTCGGGGTCGGCCCCTCATGCGTCCCTTGATAACAAATTCCATCCTCATTAACACCAGAATTTATCTTCATTAAGATTCTTATATTTTTTTATTTCTTCTTATATTCTTATTGATATCCTTTATGTCATCCGAACGATGCAGTTGGAAGCAGGTTGCCTAAGCCGTTGATGAGAATAGTCTGATGATAACGTTGGGTTCATGTGATCCTTTTTACTCATCACATCATCATAGCATAAAACGTTTTTACTCATCACATCATTATAGCATAAAACAGACTGTAACTTTCTTCAATGTTTTTCGGGACTTTATGGACATGTAATCCAGATTATAATTGTGTTGAAAGTATTGCAATACATCGCATACACTTCACTTTAAAATGTCAAGTGTCTTTTATTTACACATCTCGTCAAATTGCTCTTCTTACACTCTTCAGTTTAAAAAATATATAAATGTATAATATTAAGAACACAATAATTCTGACAATTCATGGTAACTTCAATGAAATTCTTGAATTACTAAAATAACTCGATATCAACGTTTCATTTAGGAATCTTTATATAAAAACTACATTAGTAATTGTAATGGTTACATTTACAAAATTTCTTGTAATATTTTGAATAAACTCCATGCGAGTCAAACTGGTCAGAGGATAAAAACCTAAACTAAAGTAAGGATAGAACAATAATTGTTTGTTGACTTTAATAGTCAATTGAATTATTAAAATCTATTAAGTCATGCAAACTTATTTATTGTAAATTTGCTATTCAAAGAAATATAATTAAATCTTAAATAATAGGCTTAATCTTAGATAATATATATATTCAGGTCCAGGATTGTATAAATTATTTGTATCATTTTTTATCTTTATTTAATAATATACAATATAAATCATATATACATCAATTTTACAAGAAAATACTACATTACATATACAGTAGTATAATTCTCTGTAAACAGGTGTTTCATATTATCACTGAGCATGAACTATAAACCCCTAAATGTTATATATTTTTTCTTAAATGATTTACAATTTTAGAGATTATATTTACATCAATTTACAGGTGAAATTATTACATTTATATATGTTTAATATATTTCTCAATAGGTCATAACTGGTAAGATTTGGGATCAGTATAAAATTATGCATATATGAAGAATGTTCAATTTTCCCGTGACTTCCTTATGTTATAGGAATGTTTTCTAATCACCTCGCGCATGGTGCCTATACTGTACTCCTTGAAAATGTGTTAATTCACGAAGAATGCATTTGCTAATTTAATCGTTCTGAGTATTAAAAATCGATATATTTTTAAATAGTGTATTTGTATTATTTATATATATATATATATATATATATATATATATATATATATATATATATATATATATATATATATATATATATATATATATATATATTGCTTATGACAACTGCCTGAGATCATCAAAGCTAAAAAATAATAACACACTCATACAAAAAGCATGGATAACAAATCTCCAATCATCCGTCATAAGGATGAAAATCAGTATAAATTACTGATTTTTACTGATAATTACTAAATTATCAGTATAAAGACAATAAAAAAAAACACTAAAGACAAATGAAGACTTTTAGACTTTTTAAAAGTCTTAAAAACAATAGGACAATAAGACTAGGACAATAAAACCTATTAACAAAATATGAAAAGGAACAAATATATATATATATATATATATATATATATATATATATATATATATATATATATATATATATATATATATATATATATATATACAGTATAACAAAACAGAAAGTGAGGTGTGAAGAAGCCTAACACCATACTACGCGGAGAGGAAAATAACTTCGTCTCATATTGTTGATGTTCTCATTCTCATTTTCTCAACTCGGAGTCTCATTTGTTGGCATGTAAATAGATTCCAGGGCGTTGAGATGCAGTCGATATCAACTGCGGGTCAATACAGTGACGTCCGTGCAAAGAAATGGCCGATGAATTTTCACATTAAATCTCTCTGATAGCAGAGGACGAACCTTGCCAACGTGTGGCCATAGACCGGTGTTTATTAAGGTTTCGTGAGCTATTCCCTCCAACGTATCGAATGCCAGTCCACAACGGGCTCACCATAGCCCGTGCTACTTGCCCCTCTCCTGTGCCACTACGGGCTCACCATAGCCCGTACTACTTGCTCCGCTCCTGTGCCAGGTAAGTCCACTACGGGCTCACCATAGCCCGTGCTACTTGGAACTTTTGTTCCAGGTAGCGATTCTTAAACAAACGAATCAAGCATACCCACACATAAGCGATCATTAAGATTATAAAAGAATCGTTTACATATCGACGATATAATTATTTTTATTATATATTAATTCAAAGATTCTCAAAATCTCAGAAGAACGTTATTTTAGTAAAATGGGCCCCATCCCAAACAGATGGGACAGCTATAGGCTGAACCCATTGCTGCCCCCATCTGTTTAGGAACTGAGTTTACCATCAAATGTAAACACAGAACGTGATGTTGCAATCACTAATTATTTACCAAACTGTTTTGTATTGAAACCAAAAGTACAAGGATCTTCTTGATTCCAATAATAACACAAGTTCAAGTCAAGTTCAAGTATGTTTATTGAGACAAGAAAAAAATACATCTCAAAGGGACAGAGTAGCTTAGGCTATTTCTACCCCCCTCTACTTCAAGTCCCTCAAGGGGCGCACAAATTCAGTGAATACAGATACACAAATCACAATACAACATTTAACATTGCATATTAATATAGTAAGTGTTACAATCATTGGGGCAAAATTCTTGTAGTTCCTAAGTATTCTGTCTATCATATCATTATCACACATCCAAACAATTTGAAGTGGTACACTACTTATTTCCTTATTTCTATGGTTATCCATAATTTGACACTTTAATACATAATGGTCTTCCAAGTTCAAGTAGGTTTATTGAGACAAGTTAAAAAAAAAAAAAAAAAAAAAAAAAAAATCAAAGATTAGCTTAGGCTATTTCTACCCCTTCCCATACTTCAAGTCCCTCAAGGGGCGCACAAATTCAGTGAGTACAAATACAAGAATCCCATGTAACATATCAGGTTAATATAGTACTATCTAAGAGTATAATAGTGTACATCCACCGCACTAGATTTTAACCCATTAACGCTCCAAGATAATATTCTCACTCTACTTTCATCCATGATTTAATAAAACTACCTTTGCCCTGTCTGTCACATTCCATGAGATACGAGATTTTCTCAGACAGACTCTCACATTTTGCTATAACTCAGTTTATTATTGAAAATTGATCACAGTTTCTTCCGGAAATTCGTGTTTTGAAACTTTATAGTTCTGTAATTACGGTTTGTTAGGACGATGATTCTTTGTTTATAAATATTCCACATAAAAAAATTCACAATTGATTGCATATAAATCAACTCTAAAGTTTCTTCAAGTAGAACAAATATAAACAAAGATTCAACGTCCACACTAGCCTACGCAACTTACAGAATCATACAGTTTCAAAGCACCAATTTCTGTAACAACCAATGATACATTTTCAATAATAAACTTATTTTTAGTAAGCGATGCGATAAGTGAAATTTGACCAGTTTATAACTTGAAAGTGATCGTTGAAGAAATTATTAGTGTAATTGGAAAACTGTTTAAGGATCTTGCGAAGACAATAACAGGCAGCTAAGAACTACCTGCACAGAGTTCATTATATATAGCCTCTCTTAGTTTACTTTTAATAAGTTTTAATAACCTGTTTACGTTAATAATTATGTAGTTATGGTTATTGTTGGCAATAGGTCAAATACAGGACGAAAGCAAAGTACAGTTGAAGAACGATCTAGCATAATCGTAAGTAAATTTTTACTATTATTAAGTAAATTTTAATAATAGTAAATTTAATTTTAATAAGTAAATTTTTCTATTGTAAATAATCTATTGTAAGTAAGTAAAGGTTTTCGTTCGTAACAGGGGATGATTAACGGGCATTTGGCCAATATCTGAATATAGCAACCAGCCAAACTCAAATATAAAAAGATACGTAGGTATTTAAGGAAATGTGAAATGATAATAGATATATTATAATGAAGGAAGTTTTGGATACATGTTATTGCCTGATATTTGTCCGCAGACGATCTCAAACATTCTCCTACTAGAAAATCCACACGAGCATTCGGATATTGATTAGGATTCGAACCTATGTGCTGGGTATTCCCAGATGAACGCTTTAAACGTCTCTGCCACGACATGGTCAAAAGAATTCCAACCGGGGGTACTACTGCACCCCTCGAGGATTCCCGAGGCTTCCACTGAAGCCTCGGAATATATTAATTTTCTCCTCGATATATCATGTAATTCCTCTGTGTATTTTCCTGCGATTTTTTTATTAAATAACAATATAAACAACTCATTTTGAAGGTTTGCAGATATTCGCCATTCAATCCTACACCCAGGCACATAGATTCGAACCCTCATCACGGCTCATGTGAATATGTTATTTGATATTTAATGTGATTTCTCTGTGCAATCATTAATGTAAATTATTAGGAATTGTTATGTACTGCATTAACAATTAATGGGAGTCATGGACCACGTGTTGACCACATCAACATCGTTGGCATTCCGGCAGCATCTAAAGCCAGATTGGTGAGTCGCGGACCGTTGCTGGGACGGTGTTCCATCACCACTTCCAGGAACGCCCTAACTAGCCAGAAATTGAGACTGAAATCTCATAAAGAAAACGGCGCCAGGACAGAGGGAGAGAAAAAAGGGTTGAGGTGAAGGCAGCGTCGCCGTTAGTGGCTGCGGAGTAAATATTGGCGCTAGCGACATCGTTCCCGGTGGCGTCTACGGCGGCGCTGATGAAGACGATGGAGGTAGCGTCTTCAGGGACCGCTATTGCTGCGTTAGCGGTGCTAGCAACGGCGTCGGCGGCGTTACTGGTAGCGTCTTCAGGGGCCGCTATTGCTGCGTTAGCGGTGCTAGCAACGGCGGCGGCGGCGTTACAGGTAGCGTCAGCAACAGCGGCCAGCAGCGCCCCGCTATGGTCCCTGGAGCTGTTGGTCACGGTGGCTCCAGGATGACGACCTCTGAAAGCGTCTTCCAAGAAATGCTCCCCCAAGACCCTTCTCAATCTTCCTCGTCCTTCTCCTTTATCCTCGCCTACCTCCTCTCCACCTCCTTCCAGCTTATCACGTCCAGATTCAAGCGCGCTGCGATCCATCGCTGGGGATCTAGAGATACCGAAGGGACCATTGCAGAGTTGAGATAATGGAATTTGATAGGCTTGGCCAGTCCAGTTGAGGAAAACTGGATATTTTGTTCTTTTTTAGAGAGAGTCCGTCACCCCCTTGAACACCGCTAATGATAGGAAGATAAAGGGATATTACAATGATAGTTGAATCTATTAAGGAATACCGTTAGATTAGTTCGAGGCAAAAGCACTACAAATGTAAGCCTACGTTGCCTTTTCAAGTGGCATGACTATGGCATGACAGCTGGGTTGTGAGGGCGGAGTGGAGGAACAACTGTCACCATCGGGGATTTGATTGATTGATTTAGATTAAACCACTCAAGAGGCGGCACGGGCATGAGTAACCCTTAAAACCATTGAGGATATCAAATGCCGACTCTACAAGAACCAAGTGAATGGACAATCAAATATTCTGTATAAAGTTACGCTGTGATAAATGTAACATAAACATTTCACTATAATTATCATCATTAGATGGGACGTTAGTATTTTATCAGGTGTTTTATTAGGTGTTTTATCAGGTGTTTTATCAGGTGCTTTATTAGGTGTTTTATTAGGTGTTTTATTAGGTGCTTTATCAGGTGTTTTATCAAGTGTTTTATCAGGTGTTTTATTAGGTATTTTATCAGGTGTTTTATCAAGTGTTTTATCAGGTGTTATATCAACCACTACTCCAGTACAGTACCACTACTCCACTACAGCCAGGTGTTACTCAACCACTATGACAAAATCACAGAAGCTCTAGAAGAAAAGCAAAATGCAGATGTCGAATACACAGACTTTGCAAAGGCGTTCGACAAATGTGACCAAAGGGTGATAGCACACAAATCGAGGTAAATGGGAATAACTGGAAAAGTAGGACGCTGGATACTCAATTTCCTGTCGAACAGAACACAAAGAGTAACAGTCAATTAAATAAAATCGAGTCCAAGCGAAGTTAAAAGCTCTGTACCTCAAGGCACAGTCCTTGCACCACTGTTGTTCCTTATTCTCATATCAGATATAGACAAAAATACACGTCACAGCTTCGTGTCATCCTTTGCAGATGACACAAAAATCAGCATGAAAATTACCTCTGCTGAAGACATTGAAAAATTACAAGCAGATGTCAACAAAGTTTTCGCTTGGGCAGCAGAAAATAACATGATGTTTCACAGTGATAAATTTCAGGTACTCAGGTACGGCAAAAATGAGGATCTGAAACATAATACAGGGTACAAAATACAATCGAATCTTCCCATAGTAGAAAAACAGCATGTCAAGGATTTGGGAATAATGATGGCCGACGACCTAACGTTTAGGGAGCATAACCAAGCAAATATCGCGTCAGCCAGAAAAATGATCGGATGGATTACGAGAACTTTCAAGTCCAGGGATCCCATCACAATGGTTGTACTCTTCAAGTCACTTGTGTTGTCCCGTCTTGAGTACTGCTCAGTACTCACTTCCCCCTTCAGAGCAGGAGAGATTGCTGAAATAGAGGGAATACAGAGAACATATACGGCACGCATAGATGAGATAAAACACCTAAATTATTGGGATCGTCTCAAAGCTCTCCAAATGTACTCTCTAGAAAGAAGACGAGAGAGATACCAAATAATATATACATGGAAAATACTGGAGGGACAGGTCCCAAATCTACACAGTAAAATAACAACGTACTGGACTGAACGATATGGAAGAAATGCAAGATTGAACCAGTGAAGAGCAGAGGTGCCATAGGCACAATCGGAGAACACCGTATAAACATCAGAGGTCCGCGGTTGTTCAACGTCCTCCCAGCGACTATAAGAAATATTGCCGGAACAACCGTGGACACCTTCAAGAGAAAATTGGACTGTTTTCTAAGAGAAGTTCCGGATCAGCCGGGCTGTGGTGGGTATGTGGGCCTGCGGGCCGCTCCAAGCAACAGCCTGGTGGACCAAACTCTCACAAGTCGAGCCTGGCCTCGGGCCGGGCTTGGGGAGTAGAATAACTCCCAGAACCCCATCAAGTGTTTTATCAGGTGTTATATCAAGTGTTTTATCAGGTGTTTCATCAACTGTTTTATAAAGTGTTTCATCAAGTGTTATATCAAGTGTTTTAATCAGGTGTTTTATCAAGTGTTTTATCAAGTGCTTTATCAGGTGTTTTATCAGGTATTATATCAAGAGTTTTATCAGGTGTTTTATCAGGTGTTATATCAAGTGTTTTATCAGGTGTTTTATCAAGTGTTTTATCAGGTGTTTTATCAGGTGTTGTATGAAGTGTTTTATCAAGTGTTTTATCAGGCGTTTTATCAAGTGTTTTATCAGGTGTTATATCAGGTGTTTTATCAAGTGTTTTATCAGGTGTTTTATCAGGCGTTTTATCAAGTGTTTTATCAGGTGTTATATCAGGCGTTTTATCAAGTGTTTTATCAGGTGTTTTATCAAGTGTTTTATCAGGCTTTTTACCAAGTGTTTTATCAGGTGTTTTATCAGGTGTTTTATCAAGTCATTTATCAGGTGTTTTATCAAGTGTTTTATCAGGTGTTATATCAGGTGTTTTATCAGGTGTTTTATCAAGCGTTTTTATCAGGTGTTTTATCAGGCGTTTATCAAGTGTTTTATCAGGTGTTTTATGAGGTGTTTTATCAGGTATTTTATCAAGTGTTTTATCAAGTGTTTAATCAAGTGTTTTATCAGGTGTTTTATCAAGTGTTTTACCAGGTGTTTTATAAAGGATTTTATCAGGTGTTTTATCAAGTGTTTTATCGGGTGTTTTATCAAGTGTTTTATCGGGTGTTTTATCAAGTGTTTTATCACGTGTTTAATGAAGTGTTTTATTAGTTTTTTATCAAATGGTTTATCAGGTGTTTTATCAAGTGTTTTATAAGGGGGTTTTATCAAGTGTTTTAACAAGTGTTATATCAGGTGTTTTATCAAGTGTTTTATCAAGTGTTTTATCAGGTGTTTTATCAGGTGTTATAAAAGTGCTTTAGCAAGTGTTTTAGCAAGTGTTTTATCAGGTGTTTTATCAGGTGTTTTATCAAGTGTTTTATATGGTGTTTTATAAGGCGTTTTATCAGGTGTTTTATCAGGTGTTTTATCAAGTGTTTTATCGGGTGTTTTATCAGGTGTTTTATCACGTGTTTTATCAAGTGTTTTATCAGGTGTTTTATCAGGCGTTTTAGCAAGTGCTTTAGCAAGTGTTTTCGCAAGTGTTTTATCAGGTGCTTTATCAGGTGTTTTATCAAGTGTTTTATAAGGTGTTTTATCAAGTGTTTTATAAGGTGTTTTATATGGTGTTTTATCAGGTGTTTTATCAAGTGTTTTATCAAGTGTTTTATCAGGTGTTTCATCAAGTGTTTTATAAAGGGTTTTATCAGGTGTTTTATCAGGTGTTCTATCAAGTGTTTTATCGGGTGTTTTATCAGGTGTTTTATAAAGGATTTTATCAGGTGTTTTATCAAATGTTTTATCGGGTGTTTTATCAGGTGTTTTATCAAGTGTTTTATCAGTAGTTTTGTCAATTGTTTTATGAAGTGTTTTATCAAGTGTTTTATCAGGTGTTTTATCAAGTGTCATATCAGGTGTTTTATCAGGTGTTTTATCAAGTGTTTTATAAGGTGTTTTATCAAGTGTTTTATAAGGTGTTTTATAAGGTATTTTATCAGGTGTTTTATCAAGTGTTTTATAAAGGTGTTTTATCAGGTGTTTTATCAAGTGTTTTATAAGGTGTTTTATCAGGTGTTTAATCAAGTGTTATGTTAGAATGTGCCCTTGAAAAATCACCGCAGAAGTGCTTGGATATAATTCAGAGTAACATACACAGCTGGCGACCAGTTCCTACGCCATGACCCCGGCCGTTGCACTCTCTATTGCGTATTGCGTAGTTTCGCAAGGGCTCCCTCTGACGGCAAGTGGCACACTTCTTTACAACAGCAGCCGCTGAACCCATTGCGCAGCGTCGACTGCTTTTTGCTTTTCGTGTTACAGCCCCGCCTCTGTGCCAGGGAAGTCCACTACGGGCTCACCATAGCCCGTGCTACTTGCCCCGCTCCTGTGCCAGGGAAGTCCACTACGGGCTCACCATAGCCCGTGCTACTTGCCGCTCTCCTGTGACAGAGAAGTCCACTACGGGCTCACCATAGCCCGTGCTACTTGCCCCGCTCCTGTGCCAGGGAAGTCCACTACGGGCTCACCATAGCCCGTGCTACTTGCCCCTCTCCTGTGACAGAGAAGTCCACTACGGGCTCACCATAGCCCGTGCTACTTGCCCCGCTCCTGTGCCAGGTAAGCCCACTACGGGCTCACCATAGCCCGTGCTACTTGCAACTTGTTCCGAGTAGCTGAATCTAAAACAACAACATTCGACTGCTTGCACCAAGCTCCGGGTCACCATACAGGCTCCATGACTACTACCAACACTTACAAAACGTCTTCAACTCTGCAGCAGATCAATCATCCACCCAGAAGCACATTTCTATCGGTTGCTAATTTATCCTAAATACCTTCTTTATTCAAAATATTGTTCTTAAGTACTATTTATCTTTTAATGACAATTTTGTAGGTGGTGATCATGTCTCCCCTTTCTCTTTTGTCTTCCAAGGACGTGAGGCTTAGCTCTCGTAGCCTTTCTTTGTAGCTCATATCTCTCATTTCTGGTGGCATACCTCTGAAGCTTCTCTATCTTTGTCATGTGTATAACTATGTAAATACTTCATGCTGGAGTTGCATACTCCAGGATTGGTCTGACATAAGTGGCATACAGGGTCCTGAACGATTCCTTACACAAGTTTCTAAAAGCAGTTCTTATGTTGGCCAGTCTAGCATATGCCGCTGACGATATCCTTTTCATGTGGGCCTCTGGGGACAGGTTCGGTGTGATATCAACCCCCAGATCTTTCTATATGACTCTTGCAGGATATCACCTCCCAGATGGTACATTGTGTTCAGCCTCCAGCTCCCTTCGCCTAATTTCATTACCTTACACTTTCCTGAGTTGAACTTTAGCAGCCAATACTTACACTTTCCTGAGTTTGCTCAGGAAAGTGTAAACCTGAGTGTTTACACTTACTTTGAAATTTACCCTGGATACCCATTTGCATGTGTTACTGAGTTGTTAGCAGGAGTTACAACTATTGTGGCTGGTGTTGTTGTGTACACTGGTGTTGTTGTGTGCACTGGTGTTGTTGTGTACACTGGTGTTGTTGTGTATACTGGTGTTGTTGTGTATACTGGTGTTGTTGTGTATACTGGTGTTGTTGTGTATACTGGTGTTGTTGTGTATACTGGTGTCGTTGTGTACACTGGTGTTGTTGTGTATACTGGTGTTGTTGTGTATACTGGTGTTGTTGTGTATACTGGTGTTGTTGTGTATACTGATGTCGTTGTGTACACTGGTGTTGTTGTGTATACTGGTGTTGTTGTGTATACTGGTGTTGTTGTGTATACTGGTGTTGTTGTGTATACTGGTGTTGTTGTGTACACTGGTGTTGTTGTGTACACTGGTGTTGTGTACACTGGTGTTGTTGTGTACACTGGTGTTGTTGTGTATACTGGTGTTGTTGTGTACACTGGTGTTGTTGTGTATACTGGTGTTGTTGTGTACACTGGTGTTGTTGTGTATACTGGTGTTGTTGTGTACACTGGTGTTGTACACTGGTGTTGTTGTGTATACTGGTGTTGTTGTGTATACTGGTGTTGTTGTGTATACTGGTGTTGTTGTGTACACTGGTGTTGTACACTGGTGTTGTTGTGTATACTGGTGGTGTTGTGTATACTGGTGTTGTTGTGTATACTGGTGTTGTGTATACTGGTGTTGTTGTGTACACTGGTGTTGTTGTGTACACTGGTGTTGTGTATACTGGTGTTGTTGTGTATACTGGTGTTGTGTATGCTGGTGTTGTTGTGTATACTGGTGTTGTGTATACTGGTGTTGTTGTGTATACTGGTGTTGTTGTGTACACTGGTGTTGTGTATACTGGTGTTGTTGTGTATACTGGTGTTGTGTATACTGGTGTTGTTGTGTATACTGGTGTTGTTGTGTATACTGGTGTTGTGTATATTGGTGTTGTTGTGTATACTGGTGTTGTTGTGTATACTGGTGTTGTGTATACTGGTGTTGTGTATACTGGTGTTGTTGTGTACACTGGTGTTGTGTATACTGGTGTTGTTGTGTATACTGGTGTTGTGTATACTGGTATTGTTGTGTATACTGGTGTTGTGTATACTGGTGTTGTTGTGTATACTGGTGTTGTTGTGTACACTGGTGTTGTGTATACTGGTGTTGTTGTGTATACTGGTGTTGTTGTGTACACTGGTGTTGTGTATACTGGTGTTGTGTATACTGGTGTTGTTGTGTATACTGGTGTTGTTGTGTATACTGGTGTTGTTGTGTACACTGGTGTTGTGTATACTGGTGTTGTGTATACTGGTGTTGTGTATACTGGTGTTGTTGTGTATACTGGTGTTGTTGTGTACACTGGTGTTGTGTATACTGGTGTTGTTGTGTACACTGGTGTTGTTGTGTACACTGGTGTTGTGTATACTGGTGTTGTTGTGTACACTGGTGTTGTGTATACTGGTGTTGTGTACACTGGTGTTGTGTATACTGGTGTTGTGTATACTGGTGTTGTTGTGTATACTGGTGTTGTTGTGTATACTGGTGTTGTTGTGTACACTGGTGTTGTGTATACTGGTGTTGTTGTGTACACTGGTGTTGTTGTGTACACTGGTGTTGTGTATACTGGTGTTGTTGTGTATACTGGTGTTGTGTATACTGGTGTTGTTGTGTATACTGGTGTTGTTGTGTACACTGGTGTTGTGTATACTGGTGTTGTGTACACTGGTGTTGTTGTGTACACTGGTGTTGTGTATACTGGTGTTGTTGTGTATACTGGTGTTGTGTATACTGGTATTGTTGTGTATACTGGTGTTGTGTATACTGGTGTTGTTGTGTATACTGGTGTTGTTGTGTATACTGGTGTTGTGTATACTGGTGTTGTTGTGTACACTGGTGTTGTTGTGTACACTGGTGTTGTGTATACTGGTGTTGTTGTGTATACTGGTGTTGTGTATACTGGTGTTGTTGTGTATACTGGTGTTGTGTATACTGGTGTTGTTGTGTATACTGGTGTTGTTGTGTATACTGGTGTTGTGTATACTGGTGTTGTTGTGTATACTGGTGTTGTTGTGTATACTGGTGTTGTGTATACTGGTGTTGTGTATACTGGTGTTGTTGTGTATACTGGTGTTGTTGTGTATACTGGTGTTGTTGTGTATACTGGTGTTGTGTATACTGGTGTTGTTGTGTATACTGGTGTTGTTGTGTATACTGGTGTTGTGTATACTGGTGTTGTTGTGTACACTGGTGTTGTGTATACTGGTGTTGTTGTGTGCACTAGTGTTATTGTGTACACTGGTGTTGTTGTGTATACTGGTGTTGTACACTGGTGTTGTTGTGTACACTGGTGTTGTTGTGTATACTGGTGTTGTTGTGTACACTGGTGTTGTTGTGTATACTGGTGTTGTTGTGTACACTAGTGTTATTGTGTACACTGGTGTTGTTGTGTACACTGGTGTTGTACACTGGTGTTGTTGTGTACACTGGTGTTGTTGTGTATACTGGTGTTGTTGTGTACACTGGTGTTGTTGTGTATACTGGTGTTGTTGTGTACACTGGTGTTGTTGTGTATACTGGTGTTGTTGTGTACACTAGTGTTATTGTGTAAACTGGTGTTGTTGTGTACACTGGTGTTGTACACTGGTGTTGTTGTGTACACTGGTGTTGTTGTGTGTACTGGTGTTATTGTGTACACTGGTGTTGTTGTGTACACTGGTGTTGTTGTGTACACAGGTGTTGTTGTGTACACTGGTGTTGTTGTGTACACTGGTGTTGTTGTGTACACTGGTGTTGTACACTGGTGTTGTTGTGTGTACTGGTGCTATTGTGTACACTGGTGTTGTTGTGTACACTGGTATTGTGGTGTACACTGATGTTGTTGTGTGTACTGGTGTCGTTGTGTACACTGGTGTTGTGTGTACACTGGTGTTGTTGTGTACACTGGTGTTGTTGTGTACACTGGTGCTGTTGTGTACACTGGTGTTGTTGTGTACACTGGTGCTGTTGTGTTCCCTGGTGTTCTACACTAGTGTTGTTGTGTACACTGGTGTTGTTGTGTGTACTGGTGTTGTGTACACTGGTGTTGTGTGTACTGGTGTTGTTGTGTACACTGGTGTTGTTGTGTGTACTGGTGTTGTTGTGTACACTGGTGTTGTTGTGTACACTGGTGTTGTTGTGTACACTGGTGTTGTTGTGTGTACTGGTGTTGTTGTGTGTACTGGTGTTGTTGTGCTTACTGGTGTTGTTGTGTTCACTGGTGTTGTGTGTACTGGTGTTGTTGTGTACACTGGTGTTGTTGTGTGTACTGGTGTTGTTGTGTACACTGGTGTTGTTGTGTGTACTGGTGTTGTTGTGTACACTGGTGTTGTTGTGTGTACTGGTGTTGTTGTGTACACTGGTGTTGTTGTGTGTACTGATGCTGTTGTGTACACAAGTGTTGTGTACACCGGTGTTGTTGTGTTCACTGGTGTTGTTGTGTACACTGGTGTTATTGTGTACACTGATGTTGTTGTGTGTACTGGTGTTCTTGTGTGCACTAGTGTTGTTGTGTACACTGGTGTTATTGTGTACACTGGTGTTGTTGTGTACACTGGGGTTGTTGTGTGTAATGGTGGTGTTGTGTGTACTGGTCTTGTTGTGTACACTTGTGTTGTTGTGTACACTGGTGTTCTTGTGTACACTGGTGTTGTGTGTACTGGTGTTGCACAATGGTGTTGTACACTGGTGTTGTTGTGTACACTGGTGTTGTACACTGGTGTTCTTGTGAGTACTGGTGCTGTTGTGTACACTGGTGTTGTTCTGTGTACTGGTGTTGTGTGTACTGGTGTTGTGTGTACACTGGTGCTGTTGTGTACACTGGTGCTGTTGTGTACACTGGTGTTGTTGTGTACACTGGTGTTGTGGTGTACACTGATATTGTTGTGTGTACTGGTGTTGTTGTGTACACTGGTGTTGTGTGTACTGGTGTTGTTGTGTACACTGGTGTTGTTGTGTACACTGGTGCTGTTGTGTACACTGGTGTTGTTGTGTACACTGGTGTTGTTGTGTACACTGGTGTTGTTGTGCGTACTGGTGTTGTGTACACTGGTGTTGTTGTGTGTACTGGTGTTGTTGTGTACACTGGTGTTGTTGTGTTCACTGGTGTTGTTGTGTTCACTGGTGTTGTGTGTACTGGTGTTGTTGTGTACACTGGTGTTGTTGTGTTCACTGGTGTTCTACACTGGAGTTGTTGTGTACACTGGTGTTGTTGTGTGTACTGATGTTGTGTACACGGGTGTTGTTGTGAGTACTGGTGTTGTTGTGTAAACTGGTGTTCTTGTGTGTACTAGTGTTGTTGTGTGTACTGGTGTTGTTGTGTACACTGGTGTTGTTGTGTTCACTGGTGTTCTACACTGGAGTTGTTGTGTACACTGGTGTTGTTGTGTGTACTGATGTTGTGTACACTAGTGTTGTTGTGTGTACTGATGTTGTGTACACTGGTGCTGTTGAGTGTACTGATGTTGTGTACACTGGTGTTGTTGTGTGTACTGGTGTTGTTGTGTAAACTGGTGTTGTTGTGTGTACTGGTGTTGTTGTGTACACTGGTGTTGTTGTGTGTACTGGTGCTGTTGTGTACACTAGTGTTGTTGTGTTCACTGGTGTTGTTGTGTACACTGGTGTTGTTGTGTTCACTGGTGTTCTACACTGGTGTTGTTGTGTGTACTGGTGTTGTGTACACTGGTGTTGTTGTGTACACTAGTGTTGTTGTGTACACTGGTGTTGTTGTGTACACTAGTGTTGTTGTGTTCACTGTTGTTGTTGTGTACACTGGTGTTGTTGTGTACACTGGTGTTGTTGTGTACACTGGTGTTGTTGTGTACACTGGTGTTGTTGTGTACACTGGTGTTGTTGTGTACACTGGTGTTGTGTGTACTGGTGATGTTGTGTACACTGGTGTTGTTGTGTGTCCTGGTGTTGTTGCGTGTACTGGTGTTGTAGTGTGTACTGGTGTTGTTGTGTACACTCGTGTTGTTCTGTACACTGGTGTTGTTCTGTACACTGGTGTTGTTGTGTACACTGGTGTTGTTGTGTTCACTGGTATTCTTGTGTACACTGGTGTTGTTGTGTGTACTGGTGTTGTTGTGTGTACTGGTGTTGTTGTGTACACTGGTGTTGTTGTGCACATTGGTGATGTGTGTACTGGTGTTGTTGTGTACACTGGTGTTGTTGTGTACACTGGTGTTGTTGTGTTCACTGGTGTTGTTGAGTGTACTGGTGTTGTGTACACTGGTGTTGTTGTGTGCACTGGTGCTCTTGTGTGTACTGGTGGTGTTGTTGTGTGTACTGGTGTTGTTGTGTACACTGGTGTTGTTGTGTGTACTAGTGGTGTTGTTGTGTACCCTGGTGTTGTTGTGTACACTGGTGTTGTTGTGTACACTGGTGTTGTTGTGTACACTGGTGTTGTTGTGTACACTGGTGTTGTTGTGTACACTGGTGTTGTGTGTACTGGTGTTGTTGTGTACACTGGTGTTGTTGTGTGTCTTGGTGTTGTACACTTCTGTTGTTGTGTGTACTGGTGTTGTTGTGTACACTGGTGTTGTTGTGTACACTGGTGTTGTGTGTACTGGTGTTGTTGTGTACACTGGTGTTGTTGTGTGTACTGGTGATGGTGTGTACCCTGTTGTTGTGTGTACTGGTGTTGTTGTGTACTGGTGGTGTTATTGTTTGTACTGGTGTTGTTGTTGTGTGTACTGGTGTTGTTGTGTACACTGGTGTTGTTGTGTACACTGGAGTTGTTGTGTACACTGGTGTTGTGTGTACTGGTGTTGTTGTGTACACTGGTGTTGTTTCCTACACTGGTGTTGTTGCGTACACTGGTGTTGTTGTGTGCACACTGGTGTTGTTATGTACACTGGTGTTATTCTGTACACTGGTGTTGTTGTGTATACTGGTGTTTTGTGTGTACTGATATTGTTTTGTACACTGGTGTTGTGTGTACTGGTGTTGTTGTGTATACTGGTGTTGTTGTGTACACTAGTGTTGTTGTGTACACTGGTGATATGTGTATTGGTGTTGTTGTGTGTACTGGTGTCGTGTACACTGGTGTTGTGTGTACTGGTGTTGTTGTGTGTACTGGTGTTGTGTACACTAGTGTTGTTGTGTACACTGGTGTTGTGTGTACTGGTGTTGTTGTGTACACTGGTGTTGTTGTGTACACTGGTATTGCTGTGTGTATTGGTGTTGTTGTGTGTTCTGGTGTTGTGTACACTGGTGTTGTTGTGTACACTGTTGTTCTTCTGTGTATTGGTGTTGTTGTGTTTACTGGTGTTGTGTACACTGGTGTTGTGTGTACTGGTGTTGTGTACACTGGTGTTGTTGTGTGTCCTGGTGTTGTACACTTGTGTTGCTGTGTGTACTGGTGTTGTTGTGTGTACTGGTGTTGTTGTGTACACTGGTGTTGTTGCGTACACTGGTGTTGTTGTGTGTACTGGTGCTGTTGTGTAGACTAGTGTTGTGTGTACTGGTGTTGTTGGATACACTGGTGTTGTTGTGTGTACTGGTGTTGTTGCGTGTTCAGGTGTTGTTGAGTACTGGTGCTGTTGTGTACACTGGTGTTGTTGTGTGTACTGGTGTTGTGTGTTCTGGTGTTGTTTGTGTCCTGGTGTTGTTGTGTGTACTGGTTCTGTTGCGTACACTGGTGTTGTTGTGTACACTAGGGTTGTTGTTGTGATCACTGGTGTTGTTGTGTTCACTGGTGTTGTTATGTTCGCTGGTGTTGTTGTGTACACTGGTGTTGTTGTGTACACTGGTGTTGTTGTGATCACTGGTGTTGTTGTGTTCACTGGTGTTGTTGTGTTCACTTGTGTTGTTGTGTACACTGGTGTTGTTCACTGGTGCTGTTGCGTACACTGGTGTTGTTGTGTGTACTGGTGTTGTGTTCACTGGTGTTGTTGTGTACATTGATGTTGTTGTGTGTACTGGTGTTGTTGTGTACACTGGTGTTGTTGTGTACACGGGTGTTGTTGAGTACTGGTGTTGTTGTGTACACTGGTGTTGTGTGTACTTTGGTGTTGTTGTGTACACTGGTGTTGTTGTGTTAACTGCTGTTGTGTACACTGGTGTTGTTTTGTACACTGGTGTTGTTGTGTACACTGGTGTTGTTGTGTTCACTGGTGTTGTTGTGTTCACTGGTGTTGTACACTCGTGTTATTGTGTACGCTGGTGTTGTTGTCTGTACTGGTGTTGTTGTGTGCACTGGTGTTGTTGTGTGTACTGGTTTCGTTGTGTACACTGGTGTTGTTGTGTACACTGGTGTTGTTGTGTGTACTGGTGTTGTTGTGTGTACTGGTGTTGTTGTGCTTACTGGTGTTGTTGTGTTCACTGGTGTTGTGTGTACTGGTGTTGTTGTGTACACTGGTGTTGTTGTGTGTACTGGTGTTGTTGTGTACACTGGTGTTGTTGTGTGTACTGGTGTTGTTGTGTACACTGGTGTTGTTGTGTGTACTGGTGTTGTTGTGTACACTGGTGTTGTTGTGTGTACTGATGCTGTTGTGTACACAAGTGTTGTGTACACCGGTGTTGTTGTGTTCACTGGTGTTGTTGTGTACACTGGTGTTATTGTGTACACTGATGTTGTTGTGTGTACTGGTGTTCTTGTGTGCACTAGTGTTGTTGTGTACACTGGTGTTATTGTGTACACTGGTGTTGTTGTGTACACTGGGGTTGTTGTGTGTAATGGTGGTGTTGTGTGTACTGGTCTTGTTGTGTACACTTGTGTTGTTGTGTACACTGGTGTTCTTGTGTACACTGGTGTTGTGTGTACTGGTGTTGCACAATGGTGTTGTACACTGGTGTTGTTGTGTACACTGGTGTTGTACACTGGTGTTCTTGTGAGTACTGGTGCTGTTGTGTACACTGGTGTTGTTCTGTGTACTGGTGTTGTGTGTACTGGTGTTGTGTGTACACTGGTGCTGTTGTGTACACTGGTGCTGTTGTGTACACTGGTGTTGTTGTGTACACTGGTGTTGTGGTGTACACTGATATTGTTGTGTGTACTGGTGTTGTTGTGTACACTGGTGTTGTGTGTACTGGTGTTGTTGTGTACACTGGTGTTGTTGTGTACACTGGTGCTGTTGTGTACACAGGTGTTGTTGTGTACACTGGTGTTGTTGTGTACACTGGTGTTGTTGTGCGTACTGGTGTTGTGTACACTGGTGTTGTTGTGTGTACTGGTGTTGTTGTGTACACTGGTGTTGTTGTGTTCACTGGTGTTGTTGTGTTCACTGGTGTTGTGTGTACTGGTGTTGTTGTGTACACTGGTGTTGTTGTGTTCACTGGTGTTCTACACTGGAGTTGTTGTGTACACTGGTGTTGTTGTGTGTACTGATGTTGTGTACACGGGTGTTGTTGTGAGTACTGGTGTTGTTGTGTAAACTGGTGTTCTTGTGTGTACTAGTGTGTACTAGTGTTGTTGTGTGTACTGGTGTTGTTGTGTACACTGGTGTTGTTGTGTTCACTGGTGTTCTACACTGGAGTTGTTGTGTACACTGGTGTTGTTGTGTGTACTGATGTTGTGTACACTAGTGTTGTTGTGTGTACTGATGTTGTGTACACTGGTGCTGTTGAGTGTACTGATGTTGTGTACACTGGTGTTGTTGTGTGTACTGGTGTTGTTGTGTAAACTGGTGTTGTTGTGTGTACTGGTGTTGTTGTGTACACTGGTGTTGTTGTGTGTACTGGTGCTGTTGTGTACACTAGTGTTGTTGTGTTCACTGGTGTTGTTGTGTACACTGGTGTTGTTGTGTTCACTGGTGTTCTACACTGGTGTTGTTGTGTGTACTGGTGTTGTGTACACTGGTGTTGTTGTGTACACTAGTGTTGTTGTGTACACTGGTGTTGTTGTGTACACTAGTGTTGTTGTGTTCACTGGTGTTGTTGTGTACACTGGTGTTGTTGTGTACACTGGTGTTGTTGTGTACACTGGTGTTGTTGTGTACACTGGTGTTGTTGTGTACACTGGTGTTGTTGTGTACACTGGTGTTGTGTGTACTGGTGATGTTGTGTACACTGGTGTTGTTGTGTGTCCTGGTGTTGTTGCGTGTACTGGTGTTGTAGTGTGTACTGGTGTTGTTGTGTACACTCGTGTTGTTCTGTACACTGGTGTTGTTCTGTACACTGGTGTTGTTGTGTACACTGGTGTTGTTGTGTTCACTGGTATTCTTGTGTACACTGGTGTTGTTGTGTGTACTGGTGTTGTTGTGTGTACTGGTGTTGTTGTGTACACTGGTGTTGTTGTGCACATTGGTGATGTGTGTACTGGTGTTGTTGTGTACACTGGTGTTGTTGTGTACACTGGTGTTGTTGTGTTCACTGGTGTTGTTGAGTGTACTGGTGTTGTGTACACTGGTGTTGTTGTGTGCACTGGTGCTCTTGTGTGTACTGGTGGTGTTGTTGTGTGTACTGGTGTTGTTGTGTACACTGGTGTTGTTGTGTGTACTAGTGGTGTTGTTGTGTACCCTGGTGTTGTTGTGTACACTGGTGTTGTTGTGTACACTGGTGTTGTTGTGTACACTGGTGTTGTTGTGTACACTGGTGTTGTTGTGTACACTGGTGTTGTGTGTACTGGTGTTGTTGTGTACACTGGTGTTGTTGTGTGTCTTGGTGTTGTACACTTCTGTTGTTGTGTGTACTGGTGTTGTTGTGTACACTGGTGTTGTTGTGTACACTGGTGTTGTGTGTACTGGTGTTGTTGTGTACACTGGTGTTGTTGTGTGTACTGGTGATGGTGTGTACCCTGTTGTTGTGTGTACTGGTGTTGTTGTGTACTGGTGGTGTTATTGTTTGTACTGGTGTTGTTGTTGTGTGTACTGGTGTTGTTGTGTACACTGGTGTTGTTGTGTACACTGGAGTTGTTGTGTACACTGGTGTTGTGTGTACTGGTGTTGTTGTGTACACTGGTGTTGTTTCCTACACTGGTGTTGTTGCGTACACTGGTGTTGTTGTGTGCACACTGGTGTTGTTATGTACACTGGTGTTATTCTGTACACTGGTGTTGTTGTGTATACTGGTGTTTTGTGTGTACTGATATTGTTTTGTACACTGGTGTTGTGTGTACTGGTGTTGTTGTGTATACTGGTGTTGTTGTGTACACTAGTGTTGTTGTGTACACTGGTGATATGTGTATTGGTGTTGTTGTGTGTACTGGTGTCGTGTACACTGGTGTTGTGTGTACTGGTGTTGTTGTGTGTACTGGTGTTGTGTACACTAGTGTTGTTGTGTACACTGGTGTTGTGTGTACTGGTGTTGTTGTGTACACTGGTGTTGTTGTGTACACTGGTATTGCTGTGTGTATTGGTGTTGTTGTGTGTTCTGGTGTTGTGTACACTGGTGTTGTTGTGTACACTGTTGTTCTTCTGTGTATTGGTGTTGTTGTGTTTACTGGTGTTGTGTACACTGGTGTTGTGTGTACTGGTGTTGTGTACACTGGTGTTGTTGTGTGTCCTGGTGTTGTACACTTGTGTTGCTGTGTGTACTGGTGTTGTTGTGTGTACTGGTGTTGTTGTGTACACTGGTGTTGTTGCGTACACTGGTGTTGTTGTGTGTACTGGTGCTGTTGTGTAGACTAGTGTTGTGTGTACTGGTGTTGTTGGATACACTGGTGTTGTTGTGTGTACTGGTGTTGTTGCGTGTTCAGGTGTTGTTGAGTACTGGTGCTGTTGTGTACACTGGTGTTGTTGTGTGTACTGGTGTTGTGTGTTCTGGTGTTGTTTGTGTCCTGGTGTTGTTGTGTGTACTGGTTCTGTTGCGTACACTGGTGTTGTTGTGTACACTAGGGTTGTTGTTGTGATCACTGGTGTTGTTGTGTTCACTGGTGTTGTTATGTTCGCTGGTGTTGTTGTGTACACTGGTGTTGTTGTGTACACTGGTGTTGTTGTGATCACTGGTGTTGTTGTGTTCACTGGTGTTGTTGTGTTCACTTGTGTTGTTGTGTACACTGGTGTTGTTCACTGGTGCTGTTGCGTACACTGGTGTTGTTGTGTGTACTGGTGTTGTGTTCACTGGTGTTGTTGTGTACATTGATGTTGTTGTGTGTACTGGTGTTGTTGTGTACACTGGTGTTGTTGTGTACACGGGTGTTGTTGAGTACTGGTGTTGTTGTGTACACTGGTGTTGTGTGTACTTTGGTGTTGTTGTGTACACTGGTGTTGTTGTGTTAACTGCTGTTGTGTACACTGGTGTTGTTTTGTACACTGGTGTTGTTGTGTACACTGGTGTTGTTGTGTTCACTGGTGTTGTTGTGTTCACTGGTGTTGTACACTCGTGTTATTGTGTACGCTGGTGTTGTTGTCTGTACTGGTGTTGTTGTGTGCACTGGTGTTGTTGTGTGTACTGGTTTCGTTGTGTACACTGGTGTTGTTGTGTTCACTGGTGTTGTTGTGTACACTGGTGTTGTTGTGTACACCGATGTTGTGTGTACACTAGTGTTGTTGTGTACACTGGTGTTATTGTGTATACTGGTGTTGTTATGTGTGTTGGTGTTGTTGTGTACACTGGTGTTGTGTGTATTGCTGTTGTTGTGTACACTTTTTTTGTTGTGTACACTGGTGTTGTTGCGTGTACTGGTGTTGTTGTGTGTACTGGTGTTGTGTACACTGGTGTTGTGTACATTGGTGTTGTTGTGTTTACTGGTGTTTTTGAGCACACTGGTGTTGTTGTGTACACTGGGGTTGTTGTGTGTACTGGTGTTGTTGTGTACACTGGTGTTGTTGTATACACTGGAATTTTTGCACTGGTGTTGTTGTGTGTACTGGTGTTGTGTACACTGGTGTTGTTGTGTACATTGGTGTTGTTGTGTTTACTGGTGTTTTTGAGCACACTGGTGTTGTTGTGTACACTGGGGTTGTTGTGTGTACTGGTGTTGTTGTGTACACTGGTGTTGTTGTATACACTGGAATTTTTGCACTGGTGTTGTTGGGTGTACTGGTGTTTTTGTGTGTACTGGTGTTGTTGTGTGTACACTGGTGTTGTTGTGTGTACTGGTGTTTTTGTGTGTACACTGGTGTTGTTGTGTGTACTGGTGTTGTTGTGTGTACACTAGTCTTGTTGTGTGTACTGGTGCTGTTGTGTACACTGGTGTTGTTATGTGTACTGGTGTTGATGTGTAAACTGATGTTGTTGTGTTCTCTGGTGTTGTTGTGTACACTGGTGTTGTACACTAATGTTGTTGTGAACACTGGTGTTGTACACTGGTGTCTTTATGTGCACTGGTGTTGTTGTGCGTACTGGTGTTGTTGAGTACTCTGGTTTTGTGTTGTGTACTGGTGTTGTTGTGTGTACTAGTGGTGTTGTTGTGTGTACTGGTGTTGTTGTGTACACTGGTGTTGTTGTGTTTACTGGTGGTGTTGTGTACACTGGTGTAGTTGTGTGTACTGGTTTTGTTGTGTAAACTGGTGTTGTTGTGTGTACTGGTGGTGTTGTTGTATGTACTGGAGTTGTTATGTACGCTGGTGTTGTTGTGTACACTGGTGTTGTTGTGTACACTGGTGTTGTTGTGTACACTGGTGTTGTTGTGTACTAGTGTTGTTGTGTACACTGGTGTTGTTGCGTACACTGGTGTTGTTGTGTGTACTGGTGTTGTTGTTAACACTGTTGTTGTTGTGTGTACTTGTGGTGTTTTGTACACTGGTGTTGTTGTGTGTACTGGTGTTGTTGTTGTGTGTACTGGTGTTGTTAAGTACACTGGTGTTGTTGTGTATACTGGTGTTATTGTGTATACTGGTGTTGTTGTGTACACTGGTGTTGTTGTGTGTTTTGGTGTTGTACACTGGTGTTGTTGTGTGTACTGGTGTTGTTGTGTACACTGATGTTGTTGCGTACACTGGTGTTGTTGCGTACACTGGTGTTGTTGTGTACACTGGAATTGTTGCGTACACTGGTGTTGTGTGAACTGGTGTTGTTGTGTACACTGGTGTTGTTGCGTACACTGGTGTTGTTGTGTGTACACTGGTGTTGTTGTGTACACTGGTGTTGTTGTGTACACTGGTGTTGTTGTGTATACTGGTGTTGTTGTGTATTCTGGCGTTGTTGTGTACACTGGTGATGTTGTGTGTTCTGGTGTTGTACACTGGTGTTGTTGTGTGTACTGGTGTTGTTGGGTACACTGGTGTGTGTACACTGGTGTTGTACACTGGTGTTGTTGTGTTCACTGTTGTTGTTGTGTACACTGGTGTTGTTGTGAACACTGGTGTTGTTGTGTACACTGGTGTTGTACACTGGTGTTGTACACTGGTGTTGTTGTGTACACTGGTGTTGTTGTGTTCACTGTTGTTGTTGTGTACACTGGTGTTGTTGTGTTCACTGTTGTTGTTGTGTACACTGGTGTTGTTGTGTACACTGGTGTTGTTGTGTTCACTGTTGTTGTTGTGTACACTTGTGTTGTTGTGTACACTGGTGTTGTACACTGGTGTTGTTGTGTACACTGGTGTTGTTGTGTTCACTGTTGTTGTTGTGTACACTGGTGTTGTTGTGTACACTGGTGTTGTTGTGTACACTGGTGTTGTACACTGGTATTGTTGTGTACACTGGTGTTGTACACTGATGTTTTTGTGTACACTGGTGTTGTTGTGTGTACTGGTGTTGTTGTGTGTACTGGTGTTGTGTACACAGGTGTTGTTTTGTACACTGGTGTTGTTGTGTACACTGGTATTGTTGTGTGTACTGGTGTTGTTGTGTACACTGGTGTTGTTGTGTTCACTGGTGTTGTTGTGTGTACTGGTGTTGTTGTGTGTACACTAGTGTTGTGTGTACTGGTGTTGTTGTGTACACTGGTGTTGTGTGTACAGGTGCTGTTGTGTACACTGGTGTTTTACACTAGTGTTGATGTGTAGACTGATGTTGTACACTAGTGTTGTTATGTACAATGGTGTTGTTGTGTGTACTGGTGTTGTTGTGTACACTGGTGTTGTTGTGTGTACTGGTGTTGTTGTGTGTACTGGTGGTGTAGTTGTGTGTACTGGTTTTGTTGTGTACACTGGTGTTGTTGCGTGTACTGGTGATGTTGTGTACACTGGTGTTGTTGTGTGCACTGGTGTTGTTGTGTGTACTGGTGTTGTTGTGTGTACTGGTCTTGTTGTGTGTACTGGTGTTGTTGTTTACACTGTTGTTGTTGTGTGTACTGGTGGTGTTTTGTACACTGGTGTTGTTGTGTGTACTGATGTTGTTGTGTACTGGTGGTGTTGTTGTGTGTACTGGTGTTGTTAAGTACACTGGTGTTGTTGTGTACACTGGAATTGTTGTGTACACTGGTGTTGTGTGTACTGGTGTTGTTGTGTACACTGGTGTTGTTGCGTACACTGGTGTTGTTGCGTACACTGGTGTTGTTGTGTGTACACTGGTGTTGTTGGGTACACTGGTGTTGTTGTGTACACTGGTGTTGTTGTGTACACTGGTGTTCTTGTGTATAATGGTGTTGTTGTGTACACTGGAATTGTTGTGTACACTGGTGTTGTGTGTACTGGTGTTGTTGTGTACACTGGTGTTGTTGCGTACACTGGTGTTGTTGCGTACACTGGTGTTCTTGTGTACACTGGAATTGTTGTGTACACTGGTGTTGTGTATACTGGTGTTGTTGTGTACACTGGTGCTGTTGCGTACACTGGTGTTGTTCCGTACATTGGTGTTGTTGTGTGTACACTGGTGTTGTTGTGTACACTGGTGTTGTTGTGTATACTGATGTTGTTGTGTACACTGGTGTTGTTGTGTGTTCTGGTGTTGTACACTGGTGTTGTTGTGTGTACTGGTGTTGTTGTGTTCACTGTTGTTGTTGTGTACACTGGTGTTGTTGTGTACACTGGTGTTGTTGTGTACACTGGTGTTGTACACTGGTATTGTTGTGTACACTGGTGTTGTACACTGATGTTTTTGTGTACACTGGTGTTGTTGTGTGTACTGGTGTTGTTGTGTGTACTGGTGTTGTGTACACAGGTGTTGTTTTGTACACTGGTGTTGTTGTGTACACTGGTATTGTTGTGTGTACTGGTGTTGTTGTGTACACTGGTGTTGTTGTGTACACTGGTGTTGTTGTGTGTACTGGTGTTGTTGTGTGTACACTAGTGTTGTGTGTACTGGTGTTGTTGTGTACACTGGTGTTGTGTGTACAGGTGCTGTTGTGTACACTGGTGTTTTACACTAGTGTTGATGTGTAGACTGATGTTGTACACTAGTGTTGTTATGTACAATGGTGTTGTTGTGTGTACTGGTGTTGTTGTGTACACTGGTGTTGTTGTGTGTACTGGTGTTGTTGTGTGTACTGGTGGTGTAGTTGTGTGTACTGGTTTTGTTGTGTACACTGGTGTTGTTGCGTGTACTGGTGATGTTGTGTACACTGGTGTTGTTGTGTGCACTGGTGTTGTTGTGTGTACTGGTGTTGTTGTGTGTACTGGTCTTGTTGTGTGTACTGGTGTTGTTGTTTACAATGTTGTTGTTGTGTGTACTGGTGGTGTTTTGTACACTGGTGTTGTTGTGTGTACTGATGTTGTTGTGTACTGGTGGTGTTGTTGTGTGTACTGGTGTTGTTGTTGTGTGTACTGGTGTTGTTAAGTACACTGGTGTTGTTGTGTACACTGGAATTGTTGTGTACACTGGTGTTGTGTGTACTGGTGTTGTTGTGTACACTGGTGTTGTTGCGTACACTGGTGTTGCTGCGTACACTGGTGTTGTTGTGTGTACACTGGTGTTGTTGGGTACACTGGTGTTGTTGTGTACACTGGTGTTGTTGTGTACACTGGTGTTCTTGTGTATAATGGTGTTGTTGTGTACACTGGAATTGTTGTGTACACTGGTGTTGTGTGTACTGGTGTTGTTGTGTACACTGGTGTTGTTGCGTACACTGGTGTTGTTGCGTACACTGGTGTTCTTGTGTACACTGGAATTGTTGTGTACACTGGTGTTGTGTATACTGGTGTTGTTGTGTACACTGGTGCTGTTGCGTACACTGGTGTTGTTCCGTACACTGGTGTTGTTGTGTGTACACTGGTGTTGTTGTGTACACTGGTGTTGTTGTGTATACTGATGTTGTTGTGTACACTGGTGTTGTTGTGTGTTCTGGTGTTGTACACTGGTGTTGTTGTGTGTACTGGTGTTGTTGTGTATACTGGTGTTGTTGTGTACACTGGTGTTGTTGTGTACACTGGTGTTGTGTGTACTGGTGTTGTTGTGTGTATTGGTGTTGTTGTGTTTACTGGTGTTGTGTACACTGGTGTTGTGTGTACTGGTGTTGTTGTGTACACTGGTGTTGTTGTGTGTCCTGGTGTTGTTGTGTGTCCTGGTGTTGTACACTTGTGTTGTTGTGTACACTGGTGTTGTTGTGTACACTGGTGTTGTGTGTACTAGTGTTGTTGTGTACACTGGTGTTGTTGTGTACACTGGTATTGCTGTGTGTATTGGTGTTGTTGTGTACACTCGTATTATTTTGTGTATTGGTGTTGTGTGTACTGGTGTTGTGTACACTGGTGTTGTTGTGTACACTGGTGTTGATGTGTACACTGGTGTTCTTTTGTGTACTGGTGTTCTTGTGTACACTGGTGTTGTACACTGGTGATGTTGTGTGTACTGGTGTTGTGTGTACACTGGTGTTGTTGTGTGTACTGGTGTTGTTGTGTGTACACTGGTGTTGTTGTGTGTATTGGTGTTGTTGTGTACATTGGTGTTGTTGTGTGTACTGGTGTTGTTGTGTGTGCTGGTGTTGTTGTGTACACTGGTGTTGTTGTGTTCACTGGTGATGTTATGTTTACTGGTGTTGTTGTGTACACTGGTGTTGTTGTGTTCACTGGTGTTGTTGTGTACACTGGTGTTGTTCACTGGTGCTGTTGCGTACACTGGTGTTGTTGTGTGTACTGGTGTTGTGTTCACTGGTGTTGTTGTGTACACTGGTGTTGTTGTGTACACTGGTGTTGTTGAGTACTGGTGTTGTTGTGTACACTGGTGTTGTGTGTACTTTGGTGTTGTTGTGTACACTGGTGTTGTACACTGGTGTTGCTGTGTTCACTGGTGTTGTTGGGTTCACTGGTGTTGTTGTGTACACTGGTGTTGTTGTGTTCACTGGTGTTGTTGTGTACACTGGTGCTATTGTGTACGCTGGTGTTGTTGTGTGTACTGGTGTTGTGTGCACTGCTGTTGTTGTGTGTACTGGTGTTGTTGTGTGTACTGGTGTTGTTGTGTGTACTGGTTTAGTTGTGTACACTGGTGTTGTTGTGTTCACTGGTGTTGTTGTGTACACTGGTCTTGTTGTGTACACCGATGTTGTGTGTACACTAGTGTTGTTGTGTACACTGGTGTTGTTGTGTATACTGGTGTTGTTATGTGTACTGGTGTTGTTGTGTACGCTGGTGTTGTGTGTACTGCTGTTGTTGTTTACACTGGTGTTGTTGTGTACACTGGTGTTGTTGTGTGTACTGCTGTTGTTGTTTACACTGGTGTTGTTGTGTACACTGGTGTTGTTGTGTGTACTGGTGTTGTTGTGTACACTGGTGTTGTTGTGTACACTGGGGTTGTTGTGTGTACTGGTGTTGTTGTGTACACTGGTATTGTGTTTACTAGTTGTGTTTTTGCGGGGGTTGAGCTTTGCTCTTTCGGCCCGCCTCTCAACTGTCAATCAACTGTTTACTAACTATTTTTTTTTTCCTCACCACACACACACACACACACACACCCCAGGAAGCAGCCCGTGACAGCTGACTAACTCACAGGTACCTATTTACTGCTAGGTAACAGGGGCATCCAGGGTGAAAGAAATTTTGCCCATTTGTTTCTGCCTCGTGCGGGAATCAAACCCGCGCCACAGAATTACGAATCCTGCGCGCTATCCACCAGGCTACGAGGCCCCGTGATGTGCACTGGTGATGTTGTCTGTACTGGTGTTTTTGTGTGTACTGGTGTTGTTGTGTTACACTGGTGTTGTGTGTACTGGTGTTGTTGTGTGTACACTAGTGTTGTTGTGTGTACTGGTGTTGTTGTGTACACTGGTGTTGTGTACACTGGTGTTGTTGTGTGTACTGGTCCTGTTGTGTACACTGGTGTTGTTGTGTGTACTGGTGTTGATGTGTAAACTGGTGTTGTTGTGTTCACTTGTGTTGTTGTGTACACTGGTGTTGTACACTAGTGTTGTTGTGTACACTGGTGTTGTACACTTGTGTTGTTGTGCGTACTGGTGTTGTTGTGTGTACTAGTGGTGTTGTTGTGTGTACTGGTTTTATTGTGTGTACTGGTGTTGTTGTGTACACTGGTGTTGTTGTGTACACTGGTGTTGTTGTGAACACTGGTGTTGTTGTGAACACTGGTGTTGTTGTGTATACTGCTGTTGTTGTGTGTACTGGTTTTATTGTGTGTACTGGTGTTGTTGTGTGTTCTTGTGTTGTTGTGTGTACTGGTGGTGTTGTGTACACTGGTGTTGTTGTGTACACTGGTGTTGTGTGTACTGGTGTTGTTGTGTACACTGGTGTTGTTGTGAACACTGGTGTTGTTGTGAACACTGGTGTTGTTGTATACACTGGTGTTGTGTGTACTGGTGTTGTTGTGTGTTCTGGTGTTGTTGTGTGTACTGGTGGTGTTGTGAAAACTGGTGTTGTTGTGTGTACTGGTGGTGTTGTGTACACTGGTGTTGTTGTGTACACTGGTGTTGTGTGTACTGGTGTTGTTGTGTTTACTGGTGCTGTTGTGTGTACTGGTGTTGTTGTGTACACTACTGTTGTTGTGTACCCTGGTGTTTTTGTGTACGCTGGTGTTGTGTGTACTGGTGTTGTACACTGGTGTTGTACACTGGTGTTGTTGTGTATACTGGTGTTGTACACTGGTGTTGTTGTGTGCACTGGTGTTGTTGTGTACACTGGTGTTGTTGTGTGTACTGATGTTGTGTGTACTGGTGTTGTTGTGTACACTGGTGTTGTGTGTACTGCTCTTGTTGTGTATACTGGTGTTGTTGTGTACACTGGTGTTGTTGTGTGTACTGGTGTTGTTGTGTGTACTGGTGTTGTGTACGCAGGTGTTGTTGTGTGTACTGGTGTTGTGTACGCAGGTGTTGTTGTGTACACTGGTGTTGTTGTGTGTACTGGTGTTTTTGAGCACACTGGTGTTGTTGTGTACACTGGGGTTGTTGTGTGTACTGGTATTGTTGTGTACACTGGTGTTGTTGTGTACACTGGTATTGTGCACTGGTGATGTTGTGTGTACTAGTGTTGTTGTGTGTACTGGTGTTGTTGTGTGTACACTGGTGTTGTTGTGTGTACTGATGTTGTTGTGTACACTGGTGTTGTGTGTACTGGTGCTGTTGTGTACACTGGTGGTGTTGTGTGTACTGGTGTTGATGTGTAAACTGGTGTTGTTGTGATCACTTTTGTTGTTGTGTACTCTGGTGTTGTGTACACTGGTGTTGCACACTAGTGTTGTTGTGATCACTTGTGTTGTTGTGTACACTGGTGTTGCACACTAGTGTTGTTGTGTACACTGGTGTTATTATGGTCACTCGTGTTGTTGTGCGTACTGGTGTTGTTGAGTACTCTGGTGTTGTTGTGTGTACTGGTGTTGTTGTGTGTACTGGTGGTGTTGTTGTGTGTACTGGTTTTGTTGTGTACACTGGTGTTGTTGTGTTTACTGGTGGTGTTGTGTACACTGGTGTTGTTGTGTATACTGGTGTTGTGTGTACTGGTCTTGTTGTTGTGTACATTGGTGTTGTTGTGTGTACTGGTGTTGTTGTGTGTACTGGTGGTGTTGTTGCGTGTACTGGTGTTGTTGTGTGTACTAGTGTTGTTGTGTGTACTTGTGGTGTTGTTGTGTATACTGGTGTTGTTGTGTACACTGGTGTTGTTGTGTTTACTGGTGGTGTTGTGTACACTGGTGTTGTTGTGTATACTGGTGTTGTGTGTACTGGTCTTGTTGTTGTGTACATTGGTGTTGTTGTGTACACTGCTGTTGTTTTGTGTATTTGTGTTGTGTGTACTGGTGTTGTGTACACTGGTGTTGTGTGTACACTGGTTTTGTTGTCTGTTCTGGTGTTGTTGTGTACACTGGTGTTGTTGTGTACACTGGTGTTGTACACTGGTGATGTTGTGTGTACTGGTGTTGTTGTGTGTACACTGGTGTTGTTATGTGTACTGGTGTTGTTGTGTACACTGGTGTTGTTGTGTGTACTGGTGTTGTTGTGTACACTGGTGTTGTTGTGTGTACTGGTGTTGTTGTGTGTACACTGGTGTTGTTGTGTGTACTGGTGTTGTTGTGTACACTGGTGTTGTTGTGTACACTGGTGTTGTTGTGTACACAGGTGTTTTGTGTGTACTGTTGTTGTGTACACTGGTGTTGTTGTGTACACTGGTGTTGTTGTGTACACAGGTGTTTTTGTGTGTACTGGTGTTGTTGTGTACACTGGTGTTGTTGTGTACACTGGTGTTGTTGTGTACACTGGTGTTTTGTACACTGGTGTTGTTGTGTACACTGGTGTTGTTGTGTGTACTGGTGTTGTTGTGTGTACTGGTGTTGTTGTGTATACTGGTATTGTTGTGTACACTGGTGTTGTTGTGTGTACTGGTGTTGTTGTGTGTACTGGTGTTGTTGTGTACACTGGTGTTGTTGTGTACACTGGTGTTGTTGTGTACACTGGTGTTGTTGTGTGTACTGGTGTTGGTGGCATGTGTTGCCATGCTATGCAACAAGCTCAGGGTTGGTGGACCCTCTGATGTTGCAGTATATTGCTCCTGGGTCTTCTCTATCTTGCAAAGGGCATTCTCAAGTTCATCTTGCTTGCTTAGTAACCGTTGGATGAATCGGCGGCTTTGTGGCATTTGGTTAAGCTTTGCTCTGTGGTTAGTCGAGGGGGGCGTTCTCTGGGGAGTTAGGGAGGAAGTTGGTGGGTGGGGTAGGTTGGGAGGCAGGGGGCGAGGGTGGGTTGGTGTTACGGACCCGAGTCCAGCGTCGTATTTACCCTCGTCTGTTTGGCAAACTTCGTCAAGACGAAGAGAGACCCGTCCCACAAAGCGCTGTGAAGACGCCCCCAAGTAGCCCTCGAAGGACCAGTCCTAACAGCCCGAAACACCGTAGTCCGAGGAGAAGTATGGTGTGCTGGACTTGTGGGCAGAAAGGGCATGTAGCTGCTATGTGCCGAGGCAGAAGAGGTAGCGGCCCACGTAGGGAGATGATGTTGATGAGCTGTGTGACACCACCAGTAGGAAGCCAGTCTACGACTAGTCAGGAAGAACCAGGATTGTTTGCCCCTCACACTTCAAGCGGGTATGTATCGAGTGATCATACTGGTAGATCAGTAGTAGTGCTCAGAGATAGTGGAGCAGCCCAGTCCTTGATCATGAGAAACTCGTTACCCGAGGGAGTGAGTGTGGACGGGAGACAAAAGGTTGTCCTGATTGGGTTTCCTAGGACGCGGTATGTTGCCCCCTTAGTGCCGGTACATCTAGACTCGCCTTACTTCAGCGGCACATGTGCGTTGGCAGTAGTTGATACCCTGCCTATAGCTGGGATTGACGTGATACTAGCCAACGACTTGGTGACAGATTGGAGCAACAATCATCCCAAGATGGTGGACGAGTCAGCCGGAACAGCAAGGTCCAAAGTAATAGCTGGGAATGGTAATATCCAGGTACAGGCAGACGGACTACTTAACATGTTTAATCCTTCCTCTCACCAACAGGTTGACAGCATTCTAGCAGAGTCTCCTGATTCTTCTCCCGACGAGGAACATGAGGTTAAGGAGGCAGAAGCGACTGAGCGAGAAGAGAGGCCTCGTGTACAAACACCCACGGATACCCCAGAGTCTGGAGTGAAGGCACCCGAGTACTTGCGGCATGGCAAGGTACAACGTTCATTGAACCGGCCAGAGATTCCCCAGACGTCGGAGGTATGTGAGGTATGTGCAAAGGTTATAGTGCCCTCTTCGGTCCAAACCAGGTTAATGGATATAGCCGGCTATGGACATTACAGGCTCAGGAAGCTTATCCCTCGGTTGGCCAAATGTTTCTTAGCAGTATTTTGTCTTCTTCTCGTGTGTGTTCTCAGTAAGGACCAGTGGACGACCCGACAGATGATGGCTCCCATAAACATCGCGAAGAGATCCCAGGGATTAGAGACGTGCACTGTGAGTGTTGCAGTCGAAAAAGGGACCTGGAAGGTGATGGTAGATACAGGAGGTATGAGAAGTGATATTATGAGTGACTGTTTCCGACAGGTTGACACCCCCCGCGTGATTGCTGAGCCTAGATTCAGCGTTATACGGAATGTTGGTCGACCTGACGGTGGCAGAGCAGACACCATCTTCGATGTACGAGCAGCCCTGTTCGGACTAGGCATGAGCCTAGTAGAGGCGTATGCTGTGAGTACTGATTTAACTATCGTTGTCACTCTAGATTACCAGACCCCTGTATTCCAGGTTCCCGTCTCCCTGAAGGACTACCGGACCGGTACCAGAAATGCCATCTGTGACCAGCCATCATCGGTGCCACGACACAGGGAAGTGTCGAGTCGCCCTAGATTATGTCTATACCAATCCTTACTCGAGACACGTGAGATTATGCCCCTGCTTGACATCTTAGTGGAGGTTTGGAAAATCACATCAGGCAGGTCATTGCCTTCCATCTGCAAGTTTCCTTTGTGCCAGAGATGCCCATTAGGACAGTTCTGTGGACAAGACATCCTCGCCACTCCAGTTCATAGTTTATGTAAGTCCATTTGGAGTAGTACCCATGCACTAATTTGGTTTGTTTCCTCTTTTATAGAGACCCAAACCAAATTCTTTTTGGTGGGGAGGTGTTATGGACCCGAGTCCAGCGTCGTAGCACGGAGCAGTGACGACAACGCCATCTGTGAGTCAGCTCCCAAAACCCCCTCCAAATGGCCGACGCCATCTAGTGAGGACGGGATATACCGGCCACAGGGGCTGGTTTCCCGTCTTAATCAGCTCGTAACATAGCCACTGCTGACCTCTGGTGAGGTGGCGCTTAGACAGCAACGCCATCTATGGAGTGGATAGGTGGACGTTTGTGTCTAAGCCTGTAAGTGAGATGCCCTAGAGCGTCCCTAGTACTGATGACGTGTCTGATTACAGAGTCAACCTGGGACTGCTGTATTGGACGGATGGGCAGTCTACCCAAGGCAGCCATAGTCTCTCCACGAGTTTGCTCTGAGGAAGCTGTGAGTCCCCCCAGGACGGACACTGTTGAGAGTGTTAGCCTGCCTGTGATGTGGCAGAGTCGAGGAATCGTCGCATCTGGGGCTGGCTGGTGGAGGAGACTAGCCACTGTGGTGCTATAGAGAGGAGGGTGATCAGCGGGATCACACGAGGCTCCTGCCTAGGGCTCGCAACCCTAGTATCGATCGTGGAGTGGCCTACACAGCGGAGCTGATCGGAACCTGCCTGCTACAGGCTGGATTCGTGGTTGAAGGCCTCCACGACGGTGCACCCAGTGGGACTGTGATTTGGCTGGCCGGTGGCCGGGGTAGATTCGCCGAGAGAATCAGAGGATTCATCGTGGGCCACAAAGAAGAGAACCAGGGCTACTCATCGTGAGCACCGTAGAGCATCCTGTGTCTTCAGAGGAAGACTAATCTGTATATAATAAGTGTAGTTATAGCAACCCCGCGTGTGACTGTGATATATTTATTTATGGTGGTGGTAGCAATATATATACAAAAGCAGTGCATTTGTATCCCTTCCCCTTTAATTTAACTTGCGTTACAGAACACATCCCTTGAAAGCCACTACTAACTTGGGGCCGGATACCCAAACTATAATAACATCAGAGAAGAACCCAGTTGCGATCCAATAGGGCCGTAACAGTTGTGAGGCATGGGGGGGGGGAGGCAAGGGTGGGGGTTGGGAGGCAGGTGGGGAGGGTGTGTTTTGAGGCAAAGGGGGGGGGGGGTTGGGGGGCAGGGGGGGAGTGTTGGTTGGGAGGAATGGGGGGGTTGCCTGGCAGTGGGGGAGGGTTGGTCGGGAGGCAGGGGGAGAGGGGGGATTAGGAAGCAAAGGGGGGGGGGCGGTTGGGAGCCAGAGGGAGAGGGTGGGTTGGGGGGCATTGGGGGGGGGATGGTGTGTTAGGGGCAGGAGGGAGGGTTGGTTGGGTGTCAGGTATTCTCATCACCACCTTGTTGTTGGTTAGGTGAGATAAAGGGTAGGAGTGAGGAGAGATGGGTATATAATATATATTTAATCTATATATAAATAAAAATGTAAATGTTCGTTTGTTCAAAATTGCTAATCTCTGAAAGTTCTTCACCGATTGCTTTGAAATTTTCTCACAATGTTCCATTCACATTCGAGCAGGTTTTTATATACTTACTATATAGATGTCACACCTGTGAAAGGTAAAAACATGTTTTTTTTTAAATAGCGCCATCTGTTGCATGTAATAGCAACACACGCTATACTAAATATGTTACGAATTCCATTTCAATGTTTCCGATTGCATTGATAAATTGAATTTTCATAGGTTTCGATTTATTTTCGTTTTGATTTAATTATTTTGCGAGACATTGCGTTGGAATTGAGCTGTGTTGTTTACCATACCGTTCATATCGTGAGAATAGTTTATTTTTTATTTTTTCATCGTTTTTTTCATTTCGTTTTTTAACTGTTTTTCTTATATTTCAGTGATGGGAACATTAGATCCTTTGATGTTCTCAATTTTCTGATGGAAACATCAGGGGCTAGATTCAC
>NC_091180.1:33318484-33335984 GCF_040958095.1 Procambarus clarkii
TTCTAACACCTATACTTTCTCTCCCATAAGAACATTAGAATAAAGGAGTGTACAGAAGTCTTATATACGAACTGTTGATATTTATACTCTCCAAACAATAATGTCTAACCAATGCCACATTGGTTAGACATAATGTTACCCGCTAATATGTTCCATAAAGCAATCCTCTCTCCTTATTTTCAATTCAATAAATGTTGAATTGGAAATAGGTCTGAACTCAAGACCTTTCCCAAATCGTCCACTGATTCTTCTCTGTTCACAACCTGTTGTCAATCACAACTTTTCTCCTTAAATCCTCTGTTACACACCATCCTTCATTCCACCTGCAGATTAAGGGTAAAACTCTCAAATACACTACAGCCAATACCTTCGAATGTCTTATCGACTTAGCCAGAGAAAGAAAGCGTGACAGTGTTACAGGAGTATGCAAACACTCGCTTCTATAAGCCCTAAGAGTTATGTAATAGTGACGGAACATCTACTGTGCCGTAATTAAAATTATGCACACGGCATTTTTAAAGCTTAGCAGAATGCTAAACTTTCTATTAGGGCTGCCTGAGACCCACACGACAATGATAATGACATTCTAAATTAAGTACTCTACTATGGCAGGAAATAAAGAGTAACTGGAAATAGTAAGGTTGATTAGCACGCTTCCTTGACGAATCTATTTCTTTGCGCTCGATTCGCGCTGATTCCCTTGGAGTAGCGCCTCCATGGGAGGGCGAACCACTTAAGGTGGATCTCCAAACCCTAATACTGGCAAGGGCTGGTGCAGCATACACTGTAATTAGGAAAATAATGCCTTTTTAAAATGAAAGTTAAGCAAAAGCATTGACTGAAAACATACTTCCTTAGGCTAAGCAGACACTGCCTTGCTATGGGATTAAGATATCTAGAAGATAACACAAGAGGGAACAGTAATCTCGTTGTTCTGTGAAGAGCCGCTCTCTAAATTGTAACAAAAAATAAAAACTAGCTTGAAAATAGGGACATTTGTTGAAATCAAGAGAACTGTGAACAAGTTTAAGTAATTAAGAGAAGGAAGAACACGTTCACGTGGAGAACACGTTCTCTCTCATGTCTGAAGCTAGAAATAAAGTGTGCAGATGTGTTGAGTGGTTAGAAAGAACACTTATGGAGACTATATCCAGTACTCTACCACCAGCACTCTTCTACAAGTCAGTGGAATAATGGAATTATATCACTAAAATAGGATGAAGAGAACAGAATTTGAAGATAAACTAAAATAAACTAATTTACTAATGAGGAGAAAAGAATTTGAAGGGAAACTAACATAAACTAATTTACTAATGTAATGTATCTTTATCATTTATCAATTCTGACTGAAATTACCTACTTAAAATTATCTGTTAGATTAAGGACCTGCCCGAAACGCTGCGCGTACTAGTGGCTTTACAAGAATGTAAATACTGTACTATCCAATGTATTCTCACAAACCCAATGTACCTTCTTGTATATATATAAATAAATAAATAAATAAATAAATAAATAAATAAATAAATAAATAAATAAATAAATAAATAATGAGGAGAAAAGAATTTGAAGGGAAACTGACATAAACTAATTTACTACTATACTAACAAAGCAGCAACACAGTGAGAGGGGTAACTAAGGGAAGAGAATTAGAACAACAAATCAGTTTATCTTGACGCTGGGAGAGTCGACAACTTCAGTGATTATGGGGGAGGGAGGGGTAATTATGGGGGAGGGAGGGGTAATTATGGGGGAGGGAGGGGTAATTATGGGGAGGGAGGGGTAATTATGGGGGGAGGGAGGAAGGGGTAATTATGGGGAGGGAGGGGTAATTATGGGAAGGTAGGTGTAATTATAGGGGAGGGAGGGAGGGGTAGTTATGGGGGAGGGAGGGGTAATTATGGGGAGTGAGGGAGCGGTAATTATGGGGAGGGAGGGGTAATTATGGGGGAGGGAGGGGTAATTATGGGGAGGGAGGGGTAATTATGGGGAGGGAGGGGTAATTATGGGGGGAGGGAGGAAGGGGTAATTATGGGGAGGGAGGGGTAATTATGGGAAGGTAGGTGTAATTATAGAGGAGGGAGGGAGGGGTAGTTATGGGGGAGGGAGGGGTAATTATGGGGAGTGAGGGAGCGGTAATTATGGGGAGGGAGGGGTAATTATGGGGGAGGGAGGGGTAATTATGGGGAGGGAGGGGAGAGGGCCAAGGGCTTAAATCTGTACACTTAAAAATCACCTTAGACACATGTACCCATGGAGATTAGGAACGGAAAAAGACAAGCTCAGCTTAGGTTGTTTCAGCTTAGCAGTGTAGCTACAGAATTTCCGGCGCGTGAACTGAGCACTATCTTGACCACTAACTACCCAACCACTTGCGGCTGGACGGTATAGAGCGACGGTCTCGCTTCATGTAGGTCAGCGTTCAATCCTCGACCGTCCACAAGTGGTTGGGCACCATTCCTTTCCCCCGTCCCACCCCAAATCCTTATCCTGACCCCTTCCCAGTGCTATATAGTCATAATGGCTTGGCGTTTGACCTCCTCTCCCCCCATTCCCCCGTCACGGAAGAAAATACCCCGACCTTCCATTAGTTAACTGTTCCGTAGAGTCGATAGAGGTATATGACTCCCTGGTCTTCCTAGCACAGAGAGCCCGTGGGCGAGGTCGACCCGGAACACCACTTCCCGAAAAGCGTGAGGCCGGCCAGCCAGCCAGCGATCCTAAGAACACGTTCCCGTCCGCACGCTATTTCCCGCGCGCTCGCCCCCCCCCCCTCCCCCCACACGCCCTCCCGCGCTGCCGTCTACTTCGCTCGCGGCCTTTCTCGCCTTTTCCTGGCGAGCAAGGGAAGCAAGCTCACGTTCTTGCTCTGTCTCACATGCTGGTATGATCACGCACTTTGGCGTTCTATTATGTTATGTTTGTCGGTAGGGGCCTCGTAGCCTGGTGGATAGCGCGCAGGACTCGTAACTCTGTGGCGCGGGTTCGATTCCCGCACGAGGCAGAAACAAATGGGCAAAGTTTCTTTCACCCTGTATGCCCCTGTTACCTAGCAGTAAATAGGTACCTGGGAGTTAGTCAGCTGTCATGGGCTGCTTCCTGGGGGTGGAGGCCTGGTCGAGGACCGGGCCGCGGGGACACTAAAAAAAAAAAAAAGCCCCGAAATCATCTCAAGATAACCTCAAGATAGATGCCTGTCTGTCTCTCTGTCTGTCTCTCTCTCTCTCTCTATGTCCCTATCTCTGTCTTTGTGTCTGCACTCACCTAGTTGTAATCGCCTCGTTGTGTTAGCGGGGGTTGAGCTCTGGCTCTTTGGTCCCGCCTCTCAACTGTCAATCAACTGGTGTACAGATTCCTGAGCCTACTGGGCTCTATCATATCTACACTTGAAACTGTGTATAGTGTCAGCCTCCACCACATCACTGCCTAATCCATTCCATTTGTTAATTATTTTGATGCTGAAATAGTTCTTTCCATTGTTTCTGTGGCTCATTGTACTCGCTCGCCCAACCACTTAGACTGGGAGGTAGACCGACGGTCTTGCTTCATGCAGGTCGGCGTTCAATCCCCGAGCAGTGGATTGGGCATCATTCCTTTCCCCCCCGTCCCATCCCAAATTTTTATCCTGATCCCTTCCCTGTGGTATATAGTCGTATTGTCTAGGTGCTTTCCTCAGGTAGTTCCCACTGTGGCTCATTTGAGTACTCAGCTTTCACCTGTGTTGTGCGTGTACCACCCGTGTTGAGTGACTGATGAAGATTAAGCCACCACAAGGGGAGGCACGGGCATGAGTAGCCCCGTAGGTGGTGTAGATGTAGTGTATGTGATATTTGGTCGCGTTACTTCTTGAATTTCAAGCTTCAGCAGATTCAAGTTCATAGACCACTATGAAGGAGGAGGATTCCTTTTAAAGTACCGTTAAGACCCAAGAGTTCAATACTCTTGCATACCTTTGTACTCACCTAGTTGTGTTTGCGAGGGTTGAGCTTTGGCTCTTTGGTCCCGCCTCTTGACTGTCAATCAACTGGTAAGGTGATGATTTGTGGCTGACTGCTTCTGTTTGGTGTTCAATGGATGTGTGTGATCAGGAATTCCTGGAGCTCCTGGGTGGTGTTTTGCTGCTCGTCTTGATTTACACGATTGGAAATTTTGTATGTCAATCTTTTTTTAAGATTTGTAGTGATGTAAGATGTTCGAAATGTGGCCGGGCTCAAGCCGTCTATAGGTGTAGCTGTCAGTTCGTGCTGTATTTTGTCGGAAGCTTTCGATAAGTGACTGAATAATATATTGCATTATTCGTGTTGCGTCAAGACCGTGGGGCTGTAAGCTCCTAGGTTATGGCAATAGCTGAATGGCCGGGCCGCTCAATGGTTTCTGGCTCATGATTTGTCCGAATATTTTGTCCAGGAATGTCTAGGAAGGAAAACTGGCATTAAGAAGGGTTGCCTCCTGAAACTTGGGAGAGTCGCTTGTCCGGGTTGGCAGTTGTCCTGGGTATAAGCGTAACATATACTGTATATATATAACCTGGCTTCCTGTCACCGACACGATGAACTATATGGAGGGGTTCACTGCTTAAGGTTTATGTGCTAATGTTTGCACTGGTAGTAAAGCTGCACTTCACTATAATATTTGTCATTACTCCTTCCGCGTAGGGACTAGGCAGGCCAGGGGGGCTTGGGGAGGGACTAGGGGGGGTGGAGGGGAGCTTGGGGAGGGACAGTGAGGAGGTGTTGCTTGGAGAACGACAGAGGAAGGGGGGATATGGTTGCCTTTGGATGACTGGGGGAAGGATAGGGGATTGGGGAGGCTGGGGATAAGGGAGATAAGCTCAGAGTACTTGTAAAGAGTCTGTCACTCTACCCGTGTGTTTCCGCCTCCGCCGGAGATCGATCCCCGGACCCTAGGACTACGAATCCCGAGCGCTGTCCACTCAGCCGTCAGGCGCCCCCATGTATGTGATCCTCACGCTGCTTGAGGCGACAGAGGCGCCACTGGAGCCACGCGCGTGACGGCTGCTACAAGAACTAGGTAGTTGGACTCTGTCGTGGCCACTTGTCCTCGAGTTCGGGCGACAGTCTCCTCTGAGGAGCTCCCGAGGGCTCTTTACACACCATTTTTCTTCGTCTCTTTGGCAAGGAGGTTAATTAACATCTCACAAGGATTTACGGGTTTTCTTTCAAGGACGAAAGCTGCCACAATTTTAACGTAATGAAGTGATAAATGTAGCGCATAACATATATATATTGCCCTGTAAACAGTCTCCTTAGTCACGTAACCACCGGTCTATTTTTCGTTGAGTATTTTGTATGTGGTGATCATGATAACTTCTCTGTTTCTCCTCGTTTGTTTTCTTGTGAGATTTAATGTTTTCAGTAGTTCCTCGTGTCTCAAATTTCTCAACTCAAGGGCAATATGTGTCACAATACATGTGACACATAAGTGGCGTTTCATCAGCTTTGTTTTATACAAAATTTAGGGGGGAGGGGTACGCGGTGTTGTCAGTCAGTCTGTCCATTTATCCGTTCATCTATCTATGCGTATATATATATATATATATATATATATATATATATATATATATATATATATATGTCGTACCTAGTAGCCAGAACTCACTTTTTGGCCTACTATTCAAGGCCCGATTTGCCTAATAAGCCAAGTTTTCCTGAATTAATATATTTTTTCTAATTTTTTTCTTATGAAATGATAAAGCTACCCATTTCATTATGTATGAGGTCAATTGTTTTTTATTGGAGTTAAAATTAACGTAGATATATGACCGAACCTAACCAACCCTACCTAACCTAACCTAACCTATCTTTACAGGTTAGGTTAGGTTAGGTAGCCGAAAAAGTTAGGTTAGGTTAGGTTAGGTAGGTTAGGTAGTCGAAAAACAATTAATTCATGAAAACTTGGCTTATTAGGCAAATTGGGCCTTGCATAGTAGGCTGAGAAGTGCGTTCTGGCTACTAGGTACGACATATATATATATATATATATATATATATATATATATATATATATATATATATATATATATATATATATATATATATATATATATATATATATATATATATATATATATTTATCACTCTCCAGCCATTGGTCATTTTATTTATCTGTCTATTTATCTATCCATCCATTAACCCATCTGTTCACCCATATATCCATATATCTATCGAAATCTATTCGTCTATCCATTCATCCATCAATCTATCCATCTGTTCGTTCATCTATCTATTCTTCTATCCATTTATCCACCCATGATTACACTTATCCATCTATCCACCATCTATCTATACATCTATCCATATATATAGCTATCCATTCATCTAAACATCCATCAATTCATTTATCTATCTATCCACCTAGCCTCGTATCCAAGGGGGCCTCGTAGCCTGGTGGATAGCGCGCAGGACTCGTAATTCTGTGGCGCGGGTTCGATTCCCGCACGAGGCAGAAACAAATGGGCAAAAGTTTCTTTCACCCTGAATGCCCCTGTTACCTAGCAGTAAATAGGTACCTGGGAGTTAGTCAGCTGTCACGGGCTGCTTCCTGGGGGTGGAGGCCTGGTCGAGGACCGGGCCGCGGGACACTAAAGCCCCGAAATCATCTCAAGATAACCTCAAGATAACCTACCCCTCCTTCTATCCATATATCTAGTCATCTACCCATGCATTTATTTATCTATCTATCCATTTATCCGTCTACGCATCCATCTCCTTCTGTCAATCCATTAATCTATCGATCTTTAAATCTATCCATCTGCCTATCTATCCATCGATCTATCAACTGACAGTATGTCTGTCTCTGTCTATTTGTCTCTGTCTTTGTCTCGGTCTCAATATTTTCTGTCTATCTGTCTAATGTGTGGGAGATCAGCACTGAGAGGAACGCAGTGTGAAATACTAAGAAACAAATAATTACCCATTACATAAATAGTAAAGTTCCCCATTACATAAATAGTAAAACTCCCCATTACATAAATAGTAAAGTTACCCTTTAATAAAGAACCGTTGTTTGAGAACCCTTTGACGCTGTGTAAGGATCTCATGTTTTATGCTAGTACGGGCAAATTATTGACAGCAGAAATTTTCTGTTCATTTTTCCAAGATCAGTGAATAATGGTGCATATTACTGTAAGAACATTTTTGTTTGAAAAGTCTGTATTGAAAATGTTTAGCTGTGTAGCTTGCGGGCGGTGACAAATATCGTTATGGGGGTCTGAATGTAGCCCAGGCACGCTGTTCTCTTTTGAATTGTGGCGACTCCGGCCAGCCTATGTTTATCCCGTACCTCAGACCATTCCCTCTGCATACTTGGGTAAGGCTAGTCCCAACCGTATGTTCGCTGACTTTGAACAGATGGACAGAGACTCTCTTATAGTATAGATAAGATTCGAACACACTGGCGTTGCATATTCCTGAGCTGGTCTGACACACGTGATATTATATAACGTCCTGAATGACTCCATTTACATATTTCTGATAGTTTAATGCTGACCAACCTTGTATATTGTTACTTGTCTCTCCCTGTGTGGACCATATCCACACACAGGGGATGTGGGGAGTCCTGTGTGTGTGTGTGTGTCCTCACACACACACACACACACACACACACACACACACACAGGACCCAGGGGAGGTAGTAGAGTAGAATGAGACGTTCACTAGGACAATATATGTCCCTCTAATAGAACGTCGCATTTTGACGTATGTTTTACCTAAGGCTAAAAATCGTCGTACTAGGAAATGGCAGCGGCTGGGGAAAGTGACGGACTGTCCCGTTTTCTGTTTTAGGTCCTCTAGGAGGACGGACTGGGTAGCTATACTTTAGGGCATCGTCATCGGCACTGTAGACAGGGTATAGAGCTTACTCACTTAAATTAGCGCCACTGTATACACTCAACTACGCACACGCGCACACACACACGCGCACACACACACACACACACTCCACAGTTGCTGACTCCATACACAGTTTCAAGTGTAGATATGACAGAGCCCGATAGGCTCATGAATCTGTACACCTGTTGATTGACGGTTGAGAGGCGGGACCAAAGAGCCAGAGCTCAACCCCCGCAAACACAACTAGGTGAGTACAACTAGGTGAGTACACACACACACACACACACACACACACACACACACACACACACACACACACACACACACACACACACACACACACACACTGCATGGTGCAGATGACAACACACTGGGAAAGGTAGGATACCTCGTTCTCAGGTAAGGTTAGTGAAGCTTAAGCCGTTCTTATATGTCGGCAACACCACCGCTGGTACGCAGCTTCCTGGACTCTCCTGCCCATTGTCCCAACCCGAAAATCTTCAGTTCTCCCAACATCAAAGAACTGTCTTACAATAATGCCCTTTTGAGAACCCAAAACAGATAACGGAACATTTGATTGACAGTTGAGAGTCGGCACCAAAGAGCCAAAGCTCAACCCCCGCTGGCACAACTAGGTGAATACACACCGCAGTGTTGATCAATTACGAAGATACAGTTCAAGTGTTGGTGATCAGTAGTAAGTAACAGAGTGGAGAACACACAAATACGGAACACAAACAAATGACATTTAATAAAAAAAGGAAAACCAATACGTAACAACCGCACTAGCCTCGTCTGAATTAGAAACTGACGGCCCCTCTGAACTCAAGGTTTACCACAGCGCACTCTCCTAACTAAGGTTTACCACAGCGCACTCTCCTAACTAAGGTTTACCTAAGTGCACTCTCCTAACTAAGGTTTACCACAGCGCACTCTCCTAACTAAGGTTTACCACAGCGCACTCTCCTAACTAAGGTTTACCTAAGTGCACTCTCCTAACTAAGGTTTACCACAGCGCACTCTCCTAACTAAGGTTTACCACAGCGCACTCTCCTAACTAAGGTTTACCTAAGTGCACTCTCCTAACTAAGGTTTACCACAGCGCACTCTCCTAACTAAGGTTTACCACAGCGCACTCTCCTAACTAAGGTTTACCACAGCGCACTCTCCTAACTAAGGTTTACCACAGCGCACTCTCCTAACTAAGGTTTACCACAGCGCACTCTCCTAACTAAGGTTTACCACAGCGCACTCTCCTAACTAAGGTTTACCACAGCGCACTCTCCTAACTAAGGTTTACCACAGCGCACTCTCCTAACTAAGGTTTACCACAGCGCACTCTCCTAACTAAGGTTTACCACAGCGCACTCTCCTAACTAAGGTTTACCACAGCGCACTCTCCTAACTAAGGTTTACCTAAGTGCCACAAAATTAAATACCGAGCAACAACTCCAAGCAAAAGTTACTGAAGTTATTGTCATGACTAATATTTACATTAGCTGTAGGCGCACATAATTGACATGAACACAAATAAAAATTCCGAACTGGCAATCAATTTTGAATTCTAACAAACCTGAATACTTATATGGGCAAACACAATAATAAAGCAGTTCATGGTTATATTAGCATAGTCAAAATAATTTTTGCAATCACGGTGGTGTCGTTCATCAAGAGGGGTAACTAAGGGAGGGTGGCAGGGGATAGGAAGTTATTTAGCAACAGTAATGGTGTTTACACGAGCAGGTTGACTCCGGGAGTCCCTTAAATCCCGCAAGCGGCCAGAAACCGCAGCTGGTTGATGGAAGATTAAGCCACCATAAGGGGCGGCACGGGCATGAATAGCCCCGTAAGTGGTGTAATATGTTTGGAATCAATGTGATCTTTGGTCGCGTTACTTCTTGAAGGGACTCTGAGCTGGTGACTTCCTCTCTCTCTCTCTCTCTCGCTGATGTACTTGATGGCGTGTCGGTCACTTGTACTCTTGCCTCGTCTCGCCCCTGTAGCCTGGGCCGAAGAGACGCTGAAACGTTCCATGTCCTGGGCGACTTAATAGAGAGGACGGGACAATGGGAGGTACCTCAGTGGATCTGTCAGTGTCTCACCTCACTAGTTACTGCCCAGGGGTTGATCCAGCCTACCTGCAGGTACCCCGTGTGTGGACTGGGGCTCCAGGACCTCTCTGTAATACTGCGTTGTTGCAGACCGTGTTGCACTTCCTCCAAGCGAACACCTCACTGGTACCTACCTAGTGGTTCTACTCTTAGTTCGCAGGTCCACTACGGGCTCTCCATAGCCCGTGCTGCTTGGAACTTTTTGTTCCAGGTAGCGAATCTTAAACAACAACAACTTAGATCGCCACTTAACATGAATATCACTGCAAACTGTCACTGCTACACTCAAGTTGGCTCTTACTGGGTCACTGCATTAATAAGCTTGTTGTCACAAAAATTCACAAATAAATACTGCAGATTTAATTCTCCACACCTCAGTCTTCCGACCTTCTCAGGTCGGGACTGTCAACGCCATTGCGGAATACTTCAACAGTAGTAGGCTGTGGAGACACTCTGGATGGCGCTGCACATCTACTTTTGGAAGTCAATAACGGCACCAGACCGTTAGCTGATGAAAACTACAACTCGATTTCTGTTATTCTTGACTCTCCGGCATAATACACCTCCCAGAGGCTCACCAGGTTTCTCCTTGCGTCTCTCAGAAGTCCTCAGCTCTCTACAAAGGCTGACTACGCACGTGACTGCAAATTTCTGCCAAAATTCCGGAACGAACCGTGGTACGTCCTGCTGCTGGTGCTGACAAGGAAACACTGATGCGTTTCTCACCAATGAGACATCTCGCTCTCCCCCTCGGAGGTCACGTGACATCGAGTCGCCCGTTGATTGGTCTTTGGTTTTAATTTGTACCAATCGTGTCCTTCGTTCAAATCCGGGGTTCCCAGGGTTGTCAGCTGGCACGGCAAACGTCGCTCAGATCGCCATGGTCTGAACGGAAACTTTAAACTTAAATTTCTTCTCAACCTTGCCACTTGGCTACTTCCTGTTTACACTGAAATGATCTGTGCGCCGTCAAGGGGTGGGGAAAATGACTCTTGATGCCGGGAAAGGCACCAACGAGGCGGCAAACGTAACAATGTGCAGTTGATGATGTTTACTGTTTACTGTGATGCATCAACACTCCTCACATTCAGTATTCCTTATGTTTGGGTTTAATATTAGGTTACCCATAACCATACAACACTGACATACATACCTATACACCACAACCACCACCTTATACATTCGTATTACCCCCCGCATAGTTGCAAACAAACAGAAACACAGCGCCACAACAAGAATTTGCGAAACAGGTACCCGTGTGGGTTACATCCATTTATGTATAAAAAGTATAAAGTATTTATTTAATAAACTAAGTTCCGAGCCCATACACGCAACCTGACGTGCAACAGGAACCTGGGGGAGATGAATCAAACAATAAACACGAACATAAAACAAGAAGCCAGGACACGGGAAACAAGGACACTCCCCCGATGCCAGTAGGATACCACAACATTAATTGTTACAGTTCACATATAAACAATACAATCTCATACAATTTCATACAATCTCCAAGCAACAACCTTACACCCCAGCCATTTGAATGGTAATCCAGCCCGTCCTCCTATAAGGTTTCCCAAGCTCAAGAAAACGGTCAATTTATAAGTGCCTTTATCCTAATCTGCCAGAGGACCCAAAACAGAAAACGGAACAGTATGTCACTTTCGCCAGTTTCCTAGTACGACAATTTTTTTGCGTTAGGTAACGCAATACGTGCGAAAAGCGACGTTCTTTGTAAGAAAACCGGTTGTATCTACCCTACAAGATCCACAGCGTCCTATCCACAGATTACCTTTCCCTGCCTCCCTATCCAGAGGCAAAATACATAGCTTGACAGCAACGCTGTCAACATATACGGACCCAGGGGCCAGATTCACGAAGCAGTTACACAAGCACTTACGAACCTGGGGCCAGATTCACGAAGCAGTTACGCAAGCACTTACGAACCTGCGGCCAGATTCACGAAGCAGTTACACAAGCACTTACGAACCTGGGGCCAGCGCAAGCACTTACGAACCTGCGGCCAGATTCACGAAGCAGTTACACAAGCACTTACGAACCTGGGGCCAGATTCACGAAGCAGTTACGAAAGCACTTACGAACCTGTCCATGTTTTCTCAATCTTTGGCGGCTTTGTTTACAATTATTAAACAGTTAATGAGCTCCGAAGCACCAGGAGGCTGTTTATAACAATAACAACAGTTGATTGGCAAGTTTTCATGCTTGTAAACTGTTTAATAAATGTAACCAAAGCCGTCAAAGATTGAGGAAAGATGTACACGTTCGTAAGTGCTTGCGTAACTGCTTCGTGAATCTGGCCCCAGGTTCGTAAGTGCTTGCGTAACTGCTTCGTGAATCTGGCCCCTGCACACTTGAGTATCGGAGACTAAGCATCTAACACCCTCCAATGCGTCAGTGATGACATTAGGTCTACATAAAGCAGCAATCGTGCCTTGTCAGCCGAGCTACGAAACAGCTCTATGTGTAAAGAAAAACATGCAGCTGTGTTTTGACTTCATCACAATGATCACACACAATAGACGGTTGGAACAAGCTATAAGGGAGAAGGTGGTGGAGGCCAAAACCGTCAGTAATTTGAGAGAGTTGTACGACAAAGAGTATTGGGAAGACGGGACACCACGAGCGTAGCTCTCATCCTGTAACTACACTAAGTTAATTATATGTATAGGCGGCACCAAAGAGCCGAAGCACAACTCCCGCAAGCACAATTAGGTGATACACCGGCTACCGTTGTTACCTATACAACGGCTACCGTTGTTACCTATACAACGGCTACCGTTGTTACCTATACAACGGCTCCCGTTGTCGTAGCTCAGTATACCTAACATTAACATTACCTAAGAGAGGCAACGCCAGCAACAGGGAGCATGTGCAACAACAGGGAGCAGCCGTTCGTTCACCCGTTTAAACGGCAGCTTCACTTCATCCTCTTCGCTTCATATACGTGGCAATAAACCTGCTTGATGGGGTTCTGGGAGTTGTTCAACTCCCCCAAGTCCGGCCTCCGAGGCCAGGTTCGGCTTGTGAGAGCTTGGTCCAACAGGCTGCTGGACTAAGCAACAGCTTATGTCAATTACACACATGAATGATATGGAGCGGAGGTCGCAATGGGCAGGGTCATTGTCAGCAGTTAACCATATTAATCATCAATTATCCTCGCACCATCTCCTTCAGAAACCTGGCGCGCTCCAAATACCCATCAACGCCTTAAACCGAGACGCCCTGATCGCCTACCCGTTTTCTCTCACTCAGAACGTCGGCCGCCTGATTGGCTAGCCATCATATATCTAAGTATCACCTGATCAGTTTCCATCACTAGCATTGTACTCAGCGGCAAGCAGTGAGATACAAGCACATACACTCACTTTTGACAGCACTTGGTCATTCACCATTCACAATCGACTTGAGAAGGGTCCAGGACGGACCGAAACGTCGTCGTCCCTTCACTTTCTAGTGTGTGGTGTGGTCAACATATTTCAGCCACATTATTGTGACTCCTCTCTTGCATTCACCACCAGCACTACGGCCTTTTGGCACAGGGGGTCAACCGTCTCGCTGACAAGATTGTTTTCCTATAGTCACGATGAGGGACCATAGTATATATACCGACTTATAACGAAGTTAGAAAGTAAAAATCTGAACTATTGACTTGGACAAACCGGAAAATAATTTTTTACTTGTGTTGTTTTGGCAAACTAAACTAACCTAACCTGACCTAACCTTCCCAGGCCTAACACACGATATCTCAGGCCTAATATAGTACATATGTATGCTATGGCCTAGGAATATTTAAGGTTTGTGTTTTAGCTTCATTTATTTCCTTACTAGTCAGTATACTACTGTTTAAAAGCTGAATTCTGACTATTGACGATTGTCACAATAGGTACTTTCTAAACAGGAGGACGGGTTGAGTTATATATATATATATATATATATATATATATATATATATATATATATATATATATATATATATATATATATATATATATATATATATATATATAATTTATTTATTTCTAGTCTTGGGTTCTCCCCTAGGTGTCCTGTTTACGAACTTCTACATGAGTACCATCGAACAAAAGGTCTTAGTCGACATGAACTTGAAACCGGCCATATACTGCAGGTATGTTGACGACATTTTTACACAGGTACCTGATGTCAGACATCTGCAGGAGCTGAAGGAGGCATTGTAGCTGAATTCTGTGTTGCGTTTCACTTACGAGATGGAGAAGGATGGGAAGCTGCCCTTTCTAGATGTAACAGTCATGGAAAGGAGCGGAGGTTTAAACACTGCAGTCTACACTAAGGAAACAAACATAGGAATGTGCCTCAATGCCAACAGTGACTGCCCAGACAGGTACAAGAGGAGTGTCGTTAACGCTTATGTCGACCGTGCTCTCAGCCACAGCTCAGGATGGAAGCAAGTCGATGAAGAACTCTGTAGGGTAAGGCAGGTCCTAGTCAACAACGGCTTCTCCAATGGTTTCGTTGAAGACATCATAAGAAGGAAAGTGAAACGCCATGCAACCTCTGAAGAGACAACTAACACAACACCTGTACCCCCTATTAGACTATTTTACAGGAACTTCTTTTCCACAGCTCATAAAACGGAGGAAACGGTCCTGAAAGATATTGTTAATAGAAACGTTATCCCTACAGACAAAAATCAGAAGATACAATTGACGATCTACTATAAAACCAAGAAAACGGCCAACCTACTCATGAGAAACTCTCCAGACACAAAGCAGAACGCTTTAAAAGAGACCAATGTCGTCTATGCCTTCAAATGCCCACTTGGGGACTGTAAGCCTCAAAGAATTCAGTATATAGGCAAGACAACAACATATCTTTCCAGGCGATTAACGATGCATAAGCAACAGGGCTCCATTAAGGAACATATAATCTCTTCCCACAACCAGACCATCACCAGAGAAGGGTTAACAAAAAACACGGAAATCATCGATAGATACAGCGATAGCAGGCGGCTTGATATCTGCGAGGCACTACACATTAAGAAGTCGACACCAGCAATCAACAGCCAATTAATGCACAACTATATTCTACCCACTTCAAGACTCCGCACCAATATAGAAGCATCAAGAAATATGGGCCAATAGGCCCTTTGCAGTTACTTCCATTCTTCCCTTTAACTTACAAAATATTATACCCATTGTTTCGTGTTCTGTCTTGTGTTGAAAGTTTGTTTTCACCTCATCCAAAATGTTTAATCAAATCAAATTTTTTTTTAGGTAAGGTACATACATACAAGAGATTTTACAAAGAGTGATGGATTTATAGATAGGGCTAGTACATACAATGCCTAAAGCTACTATTACGCAAAACTGTTGTAACATATCACCTCACCCAAATGCAGGTATAAAATCGAAGCTGTTTAAACTCTGTTTAGTTATAGTTGTGTGTGTGTAAACTAAAGTCTTTGAAAATGTAATAAGTTAAATATATATATATATATATATATATATATATATATATATATATATATATATATATATATATATATATATATATATATATATATATATATATATATTATATATATATATTATATATATATATTATATATATATATATTATATATATATATATATATATTATATATATTATATTATATATATATTATATATATATATATTATATATATATATTATATATATATATATATTATATATTATATATATATTATATATATAATATTATATTATATATATTATATATAATATATATATTATATATATATTATATATTATATATATATATATATATATATATATATATATATATATATATATATATATATATACATATTTCTTTTCACTGTTGATGGTAATTCAATGATCAATTCTCCAAAATTCATTTTTATTTCTAGTCTGACGCGACACTTGAGCGCGTTTCGTAAAACTTATTACATTTTCAAAGACTTTAGTTTACAAACACACAACTGAAATTGAATAGAGCTTGCACATCTTCGAGGTTTATATCTACATTTGGGTGAGGTGGATGAGGTGAAAAACGAACTTTCAACAATAGGTATTCAATGGGTATTAAATTCCAACACAAGACAGAACACGAAACAATGGGTATTGAATGGGTATTAAATTCAAACACAAGACAGAACACGAAACAATGGTTATTGAATGGAAGTAATTGTAGAAAGCCTATTGGTCCATATTTCTTGATGCTTCTATATTGGAGCGGAGTCTTGAAGTGGGTAGAATATAGTTGTGCATTAATTGGCTGTTGATTGCTGGTGTTGACTTCTTGATGTGTAGTGCCTCGCAGACGTCCAGCCGTCTGCTATCGCTGTATCTATCGATGATTTCTGTGTTTTTACTAGGATTTCTCTGGTGATGGTTTGTTTGTGGGAAGAGATTATATGTTCCTTAATGGAGCCTTGTTGCTTATGCATCGTTAAACGCCTGGAAAGAGTTGTTGTTGTCTTGCCTATATACTGGGTTTTTTGAGGCTTACAGTCCCCAAGGGGGCATTTGAAGGCATAGACGACGTTGGTCTTTTTTAAAGCGTTCTGTTTTGTGTCTGGAGAGTTTCTCATGAGTAGGCTGGCCGTTTTTCTGGTTTTATAGTAAATCGTCAGTTGCATCTTCTGATTTTTGTCTGTAGGGATAACGTTTCTACTGACAAAATCTTTCAGGATCCTTTCCTCCGTTTTATGGGCTGTGGAAAAGAAGTTCCTGTAAAATAGTCTAATAGGGGGTATAGGTGTTGTGTTAGTTGTCTCTTCAGAGGTTGCATGGCGTTTCACTTTCCTTCTTATGATGTCTTCCACGAAACCATTGGAGAAGCCGTTGTTGACTAGGACCTGCCTTACCCTACAGAGTTCTTCATCGACTTGCTTCCATCCTGAGCTGTGGCTGAGAGCACGGTCGACATAAGCGTTAACGACACTCCTCTTGTACCTGTCTGGGCAGTCACTGTTGGCATTCAGGCACATTCCTATGTTTGTTTCCTTAGTGTAGACTGCAGTGTGGAAAACTCCGCTCCTTTCCATGACTGTTACATCTAGAAAGGGCAGCTTCCCATCCTTCTCCATCTCGTAAGTGAAACGCAACACAGAATTCTGCTCAAATGCCTCCTTCAGCTCCTGCAGATGTCTGACATCAGGTACCTGTGTAAAAAGGTCGTCAACATACCTGCAGTATATGGCCGGTTTCAAGTTCATGTCGACTAAGACTTTTCGCTCGATGGTACCCATGTAGAAGTTTGCAAACAGGACACCTAGGGGAGAACCCATGGCGACCCCATCTACTTGCATATACATGTGTCCATCCGGGCTCAAGAAGGGTGCCTCTTTAGTACAAGCTTGGAGTAGTTTCCTCAGACTGTTTTCTACGTTAATTTTAACTCCAATAAAATTTTTTTTACCTCATACATAATGAAATAGGTAGCTTTATCATTTCATAAGAAAAAAAATTGAGAAAATATATTAATTCATGAAAACTTGGCTTATTAGGCAAATCAAGCCTTGCATAGTAGGCTGAG